>NC_063359.1:573587-576527 GCF_021869965.1 Rhincodon typus
CCAGACCTCCAGACCTCCAGACCTCCAGACCTCCAGACCTCCAGACCAATTTACAGCCATTCAGGTAGTAATCTGCCTTCTTGTTTTTGCTTCTGAAGTGAATAACCTCATATTTATCCAAATTGTACTGCATCTGCCATTGATATGCCCACTCACTCAACCTGTCCAAATCATGCTGAAAGATCTGGGTCATCCTCATCATAGTTCACCCTCCCACCCAACTTGGTATCATCTGCAAACTTTGAGATGTTACATTTTGTTCCCTCATCCAAATCATTAATATATATTGTGAATAACTGGGGTCCCAGCACCAATCCCTGTGGCACCTCACTAGTTACTGCCTGCCAATTTGACAAGGACTCATTAATTCTTACTATTTGTTTCCTCTATGCCAAGCAGTTTTCTATCCATCTCAATACACTTACAGTACCAAATTGCTTTTAAACCAACTAAGCATTTGTGAGGTGCAGGTACATTTCCCTGTTCATCAAAATAATGCCATGTGATTTTTCATTCAGGTGACAGAGTTGACAGTGTTTAAGTTTCATCTGAAAGACTGCTCCTCCAACACTATGCTCTGTCCGCATTGCACTGGTTCATCACCCTACATCCTGGACTCAAATGAATGAAGTCAAGATTCCCTTGTTGGGAGTTATTGAAGTTTGAGAAACAGGATGGTTATAACAGTCATTGATATAACGGAGGAGGAGGTGGGGGATAGGGCCAATGTAGCTTCGGAAGAGGGATTACTCCATGTTTCCTACACAGAGGGAGGCATAGCTTGGGCCCATATGGGTACCCATGGCCACCCCCTTTGCCTGTAGGAAGTGGGAGGAATTGAAGGAGAAGTTGTTAAGGGTGAGAACGAGTTCAGCTAAGCAGACAAGGGTATCAGTGGAGGGGGACTGGTCAGGCCTGTGGGACAGGAAGAAGCGGAGGGCCTTTCAGCCATCTGCACGGGGAAGGCAAGAATGTAGGGACTGGATGTCCCTATGGTGAAGATGAGGTGTTGGGGACCAGGGAATCGGAAGTTTTGGAGAAGGTGGAGGGCGTGGGTGGTGTCACGGACGTAGGTGGGGAGTTCCTGGACCAGAGGGGAGAAAATGGAGTCGAGATGAGTGAAGATAAGTTTGGTGGGGCAGGAGCAGGTGGAGACAATGGGTCGACCAGGGCAGTCAGGTTTGTGGTTTGGGAAGGAGATAGAAATGGGCAGTGCTGGGTTTGGGAACGATGAGGTTGGAGGCTGTGGGTGGGAGGTCACCTGAAGTGATGAGGTTGTGGATGGTCTGGGAGATGATGTTTTGGTGGTCGGAGGTGGGGTCATGATCAAGGAGGCGGTAGGAGGAAGTTTCAGAGAGCTGGCACCTGGCCTTGGCGACGTAGAGGTCAGTGCGCCTACCAACCTACCAGCCTCATTCCCGCCTCCTTGACCTGTCTGTCTTCCCTTGACTGACCTACCCCCATCCGTACTCCCCACCTACACTCACCTTTACTAGCTCCATCCCCACCGCCCTGGCCTGTCCGTCTTTTCTCCCACCTATCCGCTCCTCCCACCTCAACCACCACCTCCACCTCCTACCTACCAGCCTCATCCCTGCCTCCTTGACCTGTCCGTCTTCCCTTGACTGACCAACCCCCATCCTAACTCCCCACCTACACTCACTTTTACTGGCTCCATCCCCGCCTCCTTGACTTGTCCGTCTTCTCTCCACCTATCTGCTCCTTTATCCACCTTCCATCATCACCTCCCCGTCTCTCTATTTCTTTCAAAGTCCCCTTCCCCTCCCCCATTTCTGCAGAAACTACCGACCTGCCAGCTTATGGACAACTGATAGAGGCCATAGCATGGGATAAGGTAAATATACCCTTAGAGAAAAAGAAGTTAACACTAGACAGTCAATATGGCTTTGTCAAGGGCAGGTCGTTCTGGCAAACTTAGTCGAGATTTTTTCACGATGAGGATAGTGCTGTAGTTGTTGTATATTTGGACTTTCAGAAAGCATTTGATATGCTCCACATGGCAGTCATGTTAGCAAATAGAGAATGCTTGGGATTGATGGGTTCTTTAGAAGTTGGGTAAAAGATAGGAAACAGAGGGTAGGTATAAATTTGTACTTCACAGATTGGAGATGAGCTCAAAGTGGTGTTCCACATGGATCAGTGATTCCTGATTTATATAAACAATTTAGAGATGGGTGTTGAGGACAACACCTCTAAATTTGAAGCTGAAACTAGGATAATAGTGAATTGTGAGGATGATGCTGAGCAACTTTAGTGAGACATTGACAAGTTGGCCAAATGGACAGACACCTGGCAGATGAATTTCAATGCAGAGAAATGGATCGAAAGGCCATCTTCTGTACTGTAATATTTGAACACGGAACAGGTCCTTCAGCCCACAATGTTGTACCAAACATGAAGCCAAATTAAGCTAATCTCTTCTGCCTGTCCTTATCGCTCCACTCCTTGCTCATTCATGTGCCTATCTAAAAGTCCTTTAAAAACGCCTGTCGTTTCTGCCTCCACCACAACCCTTAGCAGCGTAACCCAGGCAGCTACCACGCTCTGTGAGAAAAACTTGGTCTTCACATCTCCTTTGAATTTCCCCCCCTCACCTTTAATGCATGCCCTCTAATATTAGGCATTTCAACTTTGGGAAAAGATTTCGACCGTCAACCCTATCTATGCCTCTCATAATTTTATAAGACTTCCATTAGGTCTCTCCTCAGCCTCTGCTGCTCCAGAGAAAACAATCCGAGTTTGTCCAGCCTGTCCTTATAGTTCATACCCTCTAAAACAGGTAGTATCCTGGTAAGGGATAGTAGGAACTGCAGATGCTGGTGAATCCGAGACAACAAGGTGCAGGGCTGGATGAACACAGCAGGCCAAGCAGCATCATAAGAGCAGAGAGGCTGACGTTTCGGGCCTAGACCCTTCATC
>NC_063359.1:581527-598446 GCF_021869965.1 Rhincodon typus
CTGTTTTCTCCTCCACAGATGATGCCAGACCTGCTGAGCTTTTCCAGCAACTTTGTTTTTGTTCCTGATTTACAGCATCCGCAGTTCTTTTGGTTTTTATTTAGTATTTAACTCACTGCCACATCTCTTCCAGGCATGCCCATCTTGAAGAAGTTCTGCTCCTCTCTCCGACGGGATTTCCGTTCCAATCTCTCTTCCTGCCCACCGACTTTAATTTCACTGTCACTCCTGGTGTTTGACCAGGTATTTGCTAAAACTCGTTTCCACAGCCATATCACATTCGTCAGTGACTGCCTCTGGCTCAGACTCACCCCACGTGGATTCCAACTGAAGTTTCATCCCTCATGTTTTGAATTCTGGCAGGATCACAGATATCTCCATGATGTTGAACGTTCCACAGACAGCTGCTCTCGCCGCATCCTGAGATCCACACTCAGTGCCATGCGGAGCCACATGCACACTCTCAACCTCTCTCTCCAACAGCATCACAACGTGCTGGCTCAGGGCTGCACCACTCCGCAGTTCCACTTCATCCTCCAGCTCATTCGTCGTGCTAACAAGAAATTTTTTCTTTTCCTTTCAGGCATCAAGGCCCACAAGATGACAACCAGTTTTGAGGAAGGGTCACCGGACCCAAAACGTTAACTCTGTTTTCCCCTCCACAGATGCTGCCAGACCCACGGAGCTTTTCCAGCAACTTTGTTTTTGTTTCTGCACTTAACGAATAAACTTCTCCAGATACTTTCACTTGCTTCCAGAAGGTACAGGGTGACTGATTCACTTAAAAAGTATCTGGCTTACTGATTAAAAGCCACAGTTTACAGCAATTTCTGAGGGAAAAAGTAAACTGGCTTCCTTCACGGTTAAGGTGGGTTTTAGTGCAGAAAAAAGAAAAAAACTCCTCTCTTGTGGAGATCTGATGGCTTCTCCCAAACATTCACACCCCTCCATGCTCTCTGGGAGGCAATCACAGTCATTTGCCATCCAAAATTAGTCACTAGTCCAAAGACCAATCAGTTACTTGTTGCTGCTCAAAGCTTCTAGCTTGTCTATTAATCTTCCCTCACTGCTTGCACAAATAGTTATGTAAACAGCACTTACAATTAGTGTCAAATTATCTGCTTTTAAAAAGTGCAGCAATCCTTGGTTTATAAACCAGCCCTTTCCCCATTTCGGTCCACAATCTAAAGTACAAAAAAACAAACAAACAATCATAGCCTTTATACTGATTATTTAATACGGATAACATTTTGAACAGATTGTTAACTTTCATGGATAAAATTTATAAAAAAGATAATTTATTGACTGCTTGGTCAGATTTTGATATATTTAGAAAGACTCAGGATAGTACTGTGGATAAGTACATATTGGAATTCAGTAGGTTGTATGCAAGACTTAATAAATTCATTTGGAAATTCCCCAAGTTTTTCTAGCATTTACATTATTGGACTGTGCCAAAGTATTAAGGTTTCTTTTAGTTAAAAAGAAGAAGCATATTTTGAGCAGTTTAGAAAACTGAAATCAAACAAGGCCCTTGAGGAGTATAAAGGAAGCAGAAAAGAATTTTAAAATGGAATTAGGAGGACTAGAAGGGGCCAAGTAGCATTAAGGAGAATCTCAAGGCATTTTATAAGTATATTGGGAGCAAGAGGGTAAATAGGGAATGGGTAGGTCCACTCAAGGACAAAGGAGGGAATTTATGCATGGAGCCAGGGGGACTGCGTGAGGTTCTTACTGACTACTTCGCATTATTATCCACCAAGGAGGAGGTCATGGATAATGGTAAAATTAGAGAGGGGTATGCTGAAATTCTCGGGCATGTGGATATTAGAGAGGAGGTGGTGTTTGTTGTCATGAAAATCATTAAGATAGATAAGTACCCATGGCTTGATAGAATCCATCCCAGGATACTGAAGGAGGTGAGGGAGGAGAATGCTGAGGCCTTGACATAGATCTTTGTATCCTCTTCAGCCACTTGCTTGCATTTGGAGAAGAATGGACTTATTAGGGATAGTCAGCATGGCTTTATGCAGGGGAGGTCTTGTCTCATAAATTTGATTCAGTTTTTGAGAAAGTGATGAAGGTGATTGATGAGGGTAGGGCAGCAGATGTTATCTACATCGGCTTTACTAAAGCATCTGACAAGGTCCTCTATGGCAGGCTGGTCCAGAAGATAAAGTCACATGGGATCCATGGTGAGTTCGCTAGTTGGATACAAAATTGGCTTGGCTGTGGAAGAGAGATTAGTTGTGGAGGGGTGTTTTCTGACAGGAGGTCTGTGATCCGTGGTGTTCTGCAATGATCAGTGCTGGGACTTCTGCTATTTGTAATACATATAAGTGATATGAATGAAAATGTAGGTGGTCTGATTAGTAAGTTTGCAGACAACACAGAAGTTGGTGGAGTTGCGGATAGTAAGAAAGTTTATCAAAGGATACAGCAGGGTATAGACCAGTTGGAAAGTTGGGTGACGAAATGTAAGGTGGATTTAATCTGAACAAGTGCAAGGCGATGCATTTTGGGAGATCAAATGCAAGAGCAAAGTATACAGTAAATGGTAGGATCCTTAGCAGCATCGATATACAGAGGGATCTTGGGGTCCAAGTTCATAGCTCCTCGAAATTGGCAACATTAGTGGATAAGATGATTTTAAAAAAAGGCATATGGCATGTTTGCCTTCATTGGACAGAGCAGTAAGTATGAAGTTGGCAAGTCATGTTGCAGCCATAGATTTCAGTTAGGCCACATCTGGAATTTTGCGTGCATTTTTGGTCCTTACATTATAGGAAGGGTGCAAAAAAGGATGTTGCCTGAATTGGAGTGTCAATTATTTCAACATTACAATTTGCTCATCTGCCGTCAAAAAGATTAAACTTTTAGTAATGGATCCAGGAATAAGGGGCAAAAGAATAATAAGGTCATTGAAGAGATGTGATAGATGACTGAGTTTTAAAAAATACCAGTGAACACTGTTCATAGTAAGTTTGGCTTTAGCAAGAGTTTACAATAAGGCAGAGAACATGGATTTAAAGGTATGGGATAAGCAAAACGCATATTCATTTTAAATTTTGTGGATTTGGCAACCCCATTTTGTCAGTGAACAGGGACTATACTCCAACAAATTTTCTAATTGAATATTGGGGGAGTTAGTTGATGATGAATTCAGAGATGAGTATGCAAATATGAAAATATTAATGACGAATACAGCAGCAGAAAGACATTTTTAGCAATGGGGTGTTTTTAAGGAACCATGCAGTAATAGACAAAATGGTTCATAAAATTTTGGTAAAATGGCCAAACCATAAATTATCTTCATTAGCACAGGCTGCATATGCTAAGAATTCAAGCAGATGGTGGGCAGAGATATCAGCTTGTTTTTATGTAGGAATCCTAACGTTCCATCAACAATGTGTGATCAGTTCCCACCTTGAGAACTTCTACTTTGTCAAAACATTTGAATACACTGTATACGGGCATAAAGGCTTTCATTAAAGTCAAAGTCTCAGAAAGAATTCAGTAGCACGGTGTCTTAGTGGTAAGCACTGCTGTCTCATAGCGCCAAGGCCTCTGGTTCAGTTCCTGCCTTGGGCAACTGTCTGTGTAGAGTTTGCACATTCTCCCAGGTTTCCTCCGGGTGCTGCGGTTTCCTCCCAATTTTCAAAGATGTGCAGGTTAAATGGCTTGGCCATGCTGAACTGCCTATCGTGTCCAGGGATGTGCAGGTTAGGTGGATTAGCCATACGATATGCAGGGTTACACGGATAGAGTGGGGGGGAGCTGTGTCTGGGTGGGATGCTGTACGGAACAGCAGTGTGGACTCAATGGGCTGAATGGCCTGCTTCCACAGATTCTGTAAAAGATAAGGCCATTGGAAACCAGGTTCAATCTGGCCATATCTTTTATTATAAGAAAGAGGGTCTCAAAGAATGGAGAGGTCCGGGAAAGAAATTTAGTGAAGCTAGAAAATTAATAATTTTACAGTACAGGAACTAGGCAGTTCAAGTATACTCTTCAAGAACCATGCCTTTTTATTTTTGTGTCTTTTGAAACCGTGGACTGCAATGAGAAAGAACTGTTTATTAAGAACAAGTGATTTACCAGGAAGGCTGCATAATTTCACATCAAAGAATTCGATACAAGTTGTGAATTCTTTTTTTTCTGGCAGCCAATTCCTGCAAGGTGCAACCAATCAGGAGCTGAGGAATTATTGACATGTGAAGCCAACTGATTGCCAGCTAACTGAGCACAGTGGAACTCAAAACAAGTTAGAGCCACAGGGAAAGATGCAGAAGGGTGTGCTGTAGTTCTCTAAGCTGCTCATTCTCTGCATCAAAAAATCAGTTTAAACTTGAAAACCTTTCCTGAAGCAATTGCTGAGAGTTATGACTTTTGAATTGATAAATCAGAGATATTTTCCAAATGAGTGAGTCATTCTCTAATTCTTACAAACCAGTGGAAGCTTCTAGAGAAAGACAATTGAACACTAAGGCTTGGCTGGTCAAAGATGGATCTCTAAACATCTGGATCAGGAAAGAATGAACACTGAACTGAATTTCCAGTTTTTTTCTACCTCTGTAAATAATCCATTTTCCCTACTTGTTTGTCTGTGTGTAAGGGGGACTTTATAAGGAGTTTAGAGTTTTTAGTTAGCAGTGTTATATTCCAATGGTTTTTATCTGTTTACTCGTAGCTATAGTCTAATTACTTATAATAAATAATAATTCTTGTTTAGTACAGGAACCTGGTCCATGCTTTCAATCAACTTTGGTCTGAAAGTCAGGTAAATTGGGGTACTGTGCATACTTTGAAAAAACGTTGACTTTTGGTCAAATTGAGCAGGGCTCAATTTACAGTATATGGCCCCAGTGGGTTGTAACAGCATTGATTTATAAAGGATTTCTAAAAAAGTAGTAACAAACCAGGTACTTCTCATACCCAGATGTTGCACAGGTATGAGGATTATACTGCTGCAATTGGCAGTTAGTTTGATGACACGCAGGTCAGTTCTGATCGTCAATATGAGGTCTTTAGTCCCAAAGGACAACTGCCACATAGTCAAATATTGACAGAAGGTGCTAGTCAATGGAGATATGCAACTATTTAAGAAGTAAAGCTGTAAAATATGAAAGCTGAATGAATTTACAGGATGAGAGGCAGGAAGTTATGCCCATGGATCAAGAACATGGTATACAAAGATAGAAGGCTAGAAAATGTTCAAACAGTGTGTCTAGGACCACATATGCCCCTGGAAAGATTTCACAGCCCATTGAGTGAAATCCTAAAGGAGGCAGAATTCAAACAGCAGCAACCCAGAAAAAGGCAGAATGTAAGATAGAAGGCATGTTTAACAAAAAAAAGGTATAAAACAGAAATACCACGAGAAGCAGAAGAACATGAGTGGGAAGTCTTAGTAGTCATGAACAAAGTAGAAGGAAAGTTGATAAAAAGATGCCAAGTAATTAGAGTTACAAAGTTGGAGAGAATTTAAAGCGTATACAGAGGATCACAGATAAGTGACAACCAACCCCATTACACTGGTGGATATGCACCCTGATGGGACTTACAAAGCTAAAGCCAGACTAGTTTTTGAAGAAAAACTGGGGTCAAGATATACAAGGGTAGATTCTCCAAAAACAGAAAAGCAATTTTGATTTTTTTTTGGCTCAGCTAGTAACAAATGCTTGGGAATGTACATCAATCGTTAATAAAGGTGTATTTTTGCATGGAGACCAGCTCAGGAGGGAATATTTTATTCATCCGCCAAATGAGGCACAGTGGAAACACCCTGGAAGTTAAATATATATATGATCTAAATGATCCCTATACGGTTTGATAATCAACTTATTAAAATAGAGTTGTATTTAGTTAAAAGCTGACATTGTCACGTTGTATTAGCAACATAAGAAGCAGCATAAAGGAATCTTTATGAAGAAATTCAAAAAAGGGGTTCAGCAGCCTATTGAGTGGTACATTATCCCATAGTGATTTATTATCAATGTTCATGGAAGGCAGTGAATAAAAAAGGAATGAGGATCAATATTTCATTTTTAAAACGATAATGGAGAATGGTGAGATCCCCAAATTGAAATGGGTGGATAGCAACAGCCGGCTAACTATTTTAGAAAAGAATTCAACAAATTCTAAGGAACTGTTGGACATACTGGAAAAAGAACTCTTGGAAACATAAAAAAAAAAGGAAAACAGTCTGTCATTTTGCATGTTTGATTTTTTAAAATTAGATATTGATTTATTTAAAAAGAGAAAAAAATGGGGATCTGTTCTCATCTAAATTGGTCTGAAGGAATGTCTGTGATCAAGTGGAATGAGGGACCAGGTGATGGATATATTAATGAAAAGTTAACTGGGATTGAATTGGTTGTATAAATATGGAGACGTAGTAATCAGTGGGTGAGAGTTTTATGGACTGTGGCTAACTGAAATAAAGCTTTCACATAAAAGTGGGGACTTGAATTCTGTTTAAATACAGTCACCTTTTGGAGCATAACAGCAGCCCTCAGTACGCCTCTATACGAATTCTAAAAGCAGCTGCTACCACTCGCCCTCCGTGCCTTTTTTCAGAGCTGAGATTTTCCAATCAATCTCCTTTTGAAATTCGGTGCCAATCTGTATAAATAAGCTCCGTGCAAATCAGTTAATTGTGTAGCACTGACTCAATTTCTTTGTCTCAGTCATCAGAAGGATCAAAGAGAGTCTTTATCCTAGCCTGTCACACACAGGGTGCAGGAAAGGCTGTGCTGCTTTCAGATCAACAGCCAGCAGATCCTTTGCATGAATGCACTCTGCATTTCAATTTGAAATGCGAGATGCACAGACTGCCAGCTCCTCAAACTCATTGCAGTTAAAAACTGAACTGTGAAACCCCCCAGCTGCAGTAACACACTTCAAATGGTTTAGGTGATGGTCATCTTTATAATCTTTTTGAATAAGTATTCCCAACGCTTCACCTTTAGTGGATGTGGTTTTGAGAACATTACTATACTAAACCAAACCAAACAGAACAGGTTCTTTCCAAGTCTTACATGAGGCATATAACTGAGAGCATTGGGATACACTGGCACCAGCTACACAGGTAACACAGGAGCGGAAGGAGAAGGGACACCGGTGGGAGGGGGAGGAGTGAGGGGCCACGGGTGGGAGGGGGAGAGAGCGGGGCCACGGGGGGGAGGGGTAGAGAGGGGGGTCACGGGTGGGAGGGCACAGGTGGGAGGGGGTAGAGAGGTGGGGCATGGGAGGGGAGGAAGGGAGATACACCAGGGAGGGGAGGGAGAGAGACGGGTGACTTGGGAGTGATGAGGGGGAGGAGCAGAACAGAGGGTGGGGAGCGAAAGGGGCAGCATGGGAGGGACAGGGAAAGAGGCAGCATGGGAGGAACAGGGAAAGGGGCAGCATGGACAGGAGGAGGGTGAAGGAGAGCAGGACAGGACAGTACAGGGAGGGATGAAGGAAGAATGGGATGAATGAAGGAGCAGTGAAGTTGGGATGGAGGGACTATGCAAGAGGTATATATTACACAATATTAATCATTGATAGAAAATCTTCCGGTAAAGAAATAATGGCACAGAAGGAGGTCAAGAGCTTCCCAGTTTAATCCCACAGAGCCGTACTTGGTCCCGAATCATGGGCTCTTCAAGGAGATTCATCCAGGTAATTTGTAAATGTGCCAAAAGTTTTCCGCTCTCTTCCTTTCAGGCTAGCGATTCTAGGTTCTTACCAACATCCTCTACCAAATACTTCACATCACCTTCAGTCCTTATGCCACTTACTTTAAATCTGTGTCCCACAGTTTTTGTCCCCTCTGCTAGAGTAAAAGTAGGTCATCCTCCATCTAAGCCTCTCATAACTTTATAAAGCTCAATTTCGTAATTCCTCAGCCTCTCCTGTTGTAGTCCATTATGATCACAGCTAATGGTAATATTGGAAATGTGACATCTCAGAGACCTGGCTTGATAGATCCCATGTTTGGTTCTTATAGTTAATGACTACAAGAATTTAGGTTAATTGTTATTACTATCATTAACTACCTTCGCATGGTGGTTACTCACTGAAACATATTCACGCAAAACTGCAAATGTTCTTTAACCATAATAAGTTTATTTTACAAAAGAAAGAAAACAAACAAAAAGCTATCTTTATTATTTGTTCATGGGATGTAGATCAGGATTTATTGCCCATTCATCATTGCCCTTGCATAGAGTGGCTTCCTGGGCCATTTCAGAGGGCATTTAAGAGCCAACCACACTACCATGGGTCTGAAGCCACATGTAGGCCAGACCAAGCAAGGATAGCAGATTTCCTTCCATTCAGGACATTAACAAGCCAGATGGGTTTTATGACAATCAACAATGGTTACATGGTAGCCATTGGGCTAGATTTTTATTTCAGTTTTTTTGTTGAATTCAAATTTCACCAACCATCATGGTGGAATTCAAACCCATGCTTCCAGAATATTAGCCCGGAGTGCTAGATTTCCACAATACCACTGTCTCCCTTTTATTACAGTTAATAAGACCATACCACACACAGCAAAACAAAATTTCCTAACACTATTCTTTTATAGATACTCAGTTCCAGAGAAATGTCGCTCTCCCAAGACTTCATGTTTTCACATAACTGACTCCTCCCACCTTATTTTCCTTAGACCAAGAAGACAATTTTTCAATTCTTTTCCAAGTCCAGTATCATGAGCCTTTCACAAACCTGATGGCTGAAACTTTAGCAGTTCTAATAACTTGAATACTTATATCCAACGCTCCTGGTTTAGACGCTTCAGACACTAAACTTAAGTGACTAATTTTCATCAACTATAATTTGATTCTACTGCTTACAGAAAACTGAAACTTGCTTATAAACTCAACTCCTGATTCTTCTGAACTAAGATCTTAAATTGTGGGGCAGCACGGTGGCTCAGTGGTTAACACTGCTGCCTCATAGCACCAGTGACCCAGGTTCGATTCCATGCTGGGGTGACTGTCTGTGTGGAGTTTGGACATTCTCCACATATCTGTGCGCGTTTCCTTTGGGTGCTCCGGTTTCCTCCCACAGTCCAAAGATGTGCAGGTTAGGTGGATTAGCCATGTTAAATTACCCACAGTGTCCAGGGATGCGCAGGCTAGGTGGATTAGCCATGGGAAATATACAGTTACAGGGACAGGGTAGGGGGGCTAAGTCTAGGTGGGATGCATAGGGATTCTATGAATCTTCTGTTCTAAAATCAAAACTAATCTAATGGACTGATGTGTTTAATCTGTCATAAACCCAACAGTATAAACAATCTATCCATTACCAATACACAAGGTCCTGCCATGTATTTGACTGAAGTCGCATGCTTTCTCGGAAATAATGCACTGAAGTCACTATTCCAAATAATTTTCTAGCCGCTTTTTAAAAAAATTACTTTCACAGAACTGACTCACGTCTATCTCCATCTATTTTGTAATCTAAGTCCCAAAATAGAAATGCTGTACACCTTTCATCACACTGATCAATCTTTCCCCATAACTAAAATTTTCCAATCCTGGCAACATCACCTTAAATCTCTTCTGCACCCTCTCCAGTGCAATTATACATCTGCTACAATGTGGTGACTGAACTGCGTGCAGTACTCGATCAGTGATCTAACTAATATTGTATACAGTAATGTAGCTTCCCTGTTTTCATGTTCAATGCCTTGGTGTATAAAGGAAAGCGTTCAAGATGTCTTTTTTTCCTCCGTTATTTGAACTGTCCTGCTACCTTTAAGGATTTTGGATATACTCTCTAAAGCTCCTCAATTTTTCCCCAGTACTCAGTATGGTCTCAATTATCATCTAGCTCCATGTCTTGTTGTACATCTCAAAATGTATTACCTCATTTGCCTAGATTAAATTCTAATTTCCTGCCCAACCAACCAGACTGTACCCACCATGTCTTGTTGAGATGTTAACATCAGAAAATGCATCAAGTCACTTTACAAGGATGGACATATTATGCAATGGGATATGTCAGTACTACAAGGTCACATTGAGCGACATATCGAAGCAGACATGATCAACTGATGCTGGCAGCTATACTGGCACTAGGCTGATAGTTCCGTACAGAGTCACACAATGATTGGCAAACTGGAAGCCTCCACTCTCTGAAAGGGTGTTTTCAATCCTTGTTCTACCTAGAGATTGTGGAAAAACTATTGGAAAGTCACTACATCACTGTCCATTCCAAACCTAACCTCCTGACATCTGTGCATCTGAAATCTGAAGCAGAAGTTACGATGAATGACTTTGGCTGATTATTCCATTGCCAGGCCAGGGGCAGTAAATTCCCTCATAGCATCCCCTCTCCAAGATCAACCAGCATAACACAGTCTAGCAGTGAAATTTGAATGACCCAGTGCTAGCAGTACCACCCAAGGCACTGGGCTTATCCAGCACACCAAGTGGAGGAGCCGTTAGCAGCACTCAGTGACGTCCAAAGACTTGACCATACCTTTGGATGTCTGCAATGTTGGCCATCGAATGGCACCAGGAATCCAGCAGCTGCAACAAGACACGCTGTAGTCCTGGATAGTCAGCTACATAGGCCTCGACCAGGCTCACTTTATCCTGAAGCAGGAGTGGAATGCAGACCTGCATTAAGAGAATAAGACTGTTCATGAGGGTCCTTTCTTTGTAGAGTGAATGAGGAGTGATGAAAAGTTTAGACAGGATTGAGCACTTATGAATGAATGGATAAGATAGTTTGTCCAGATTTAGCTCTATAAAATAGTCCTGGCCCAGTTCACAGGCAGCAGGAGGGCTTTTTCCTCATTGCATTTCCTCCTGATTTGGATTTTAAACGCAAACTGTCATCTAAGTTGTGAACCTACAGTAACAGAGCATCGTACAGGGAATTCCAGAGGGGGCGAGGCACTGAACAAGAAGTGCAAGCAGAAAGGAGAAAGAGAGGCAATTAGAAATAGAATATTCAAAGGCAGGTTCAGCACAAAGTCAAAGTGCTCTGAGGGAGTCCCCAAGGACAGAGGCAGAACAACAAAAAGTTGGGTTTCTGATGGGGAAACAATCAAAACAGTTCAAATAATTGTACAGTGCAAGTGGTCATTTGGCCTGATTATGCTGCCTCTGTGAAAGAACCACACCCTGCCCTTCCCCCACAGAGCTGCAAATGTTTCTTCACCAATTAATTACCCAATTCACTTTTAACAGTTACAATCTGCTTCCACCATCCTCTTAGACAGTATGATGCAGCAAATAAATCCTCCAGTCCCACCAGATTCTTTGATGAACTATCTTCATCTTTGCCTTCAAGTTACTGAGACCTCTCCCCTTCTACAACATCACAACCTTAGACAGTTGAAAACCTTAGTTAAATCTTTCCTGAATGTGCTCTGCTTTAAGGAGAATGACCTTCGCTTCCATCTGCAGTTCAAAACAGCACTCTGTGTCAATTTGCATTATGTGAATCACAGCAGGTCCCAAAAGGAAAATACCAAAAATCAGTGATTTTCCTCTCTCAGGTCCATGACTAAACTCTCCTCTTTGTCCCACCCCCAACTTCTGTCAATCTTTTTTGCATATCGATTTCAATTTATGTTTGATGTTTTAAAATTTAAAAGCTAGTTGCTTTTAATATTAATCCAATTCTGACAAGTTCAAGAATTGAATTACTACCTGTTTTGCATGTCATTTTATTGCACTCTGATGTAGCATGTCTATGGCTACGATGTCAATGTTTCCTCACACAGTTTGTGTTCTGAGTGAGTTATACTGGGAACTCCACTCCTTGATGCCATTCTTCTGCTTTTGTTATTTTACAATATGTACTGACTGAAATACATAAAAGTTATCTTGCAGATTATTGACTGTACTTCTAACCTATGGTTTCTTTTATTCATAGAACATAGAACAGTACAGTACAGTCCAGGCTCTTCGGCCCACGAAGTTGTGCCGAACTTTTACCCTAATCCTAAGGTCTATCTAACCTCCAACCCTACCTTATACTATCATCCATATGCCTATCTAATAGCCGCTTAAATGCCCCTAATGAGGCCGACTCCACTACCTGCTCTGGCAATGCATTCCACGCCCTGACCACTCTCTGAGTAAAGAACCTACCTCTGACGTCTCCCCTGTATCTACCTCCATTCACTTTAAAACTATGCCCCCTCGTAATAGCTACCTCCACCCTACGAAAAAGTCTCTGGCTGTCCACTCTATCTATACCTCTGATCATTTTGTACACCTCTATCAAGTCACCTCTCATCCTTCCTCCTTCTAAAGAGAAAAGCCCTAGCTCTCTCAACCTTTCCTCGTAAGACCTTCCCTCCATTCCAGGCAACATCCTGGTAAATCTCTTCTGCACCTTTTCCAATGCCTCCACATCTTTCCTGTATTGAGGCGACCAGAACTGGATACAATACTCCAGATGTGGCCGAACCAGGCTTTTGTATAGCTGGAGATTCACTCATAGGATGTGGGCATCGCTGCCTGGGCCAGCATTTATTGCCTATCCACAGATGTAAACTATATTAAGTCTTTATTTTCAACACTAACATGACTAACACAATCATCAGTTTACAATAACTTAGTTTACTGAGCTTGATGTTAAATTTGAGACTTGAATAGTTCCTCATTATAATTTGTATTAATTCACATACAACAGTTCACTAAGATTTGCTTTATTTTAGATTAAACATTATTTGATAAAATACCATGAATATGGTATCCTTCCATTTTACTTCTCAAAATGTGATGGGCATCATTAAACCCATTATCAAGTGCTGCTTTACAATGTTTTTACAGTGATTTACAATATCTATAATTGACTGTCATGGAAAAGAGGACATTTGTTATAACTTCCCACAAATAAGGATGTAGATATACACTAATCACTCTTAAATGCTTTACTGTATATCCCAGTCTCAAGTAGGAGAATTAGTATCCATATGTGTTTAATTCATTCTGCTAAAACAGGAAGGTAATTTTTTTCCCCACTCATTCATGAGATATGGATATCGCTGGATGGGCCAGCATCTTTGACCATCGCAGATGCCCCTTGAGAAGATGGTGGTGAGCTTCCTTCTTGAACCAGTGCAGCTACAATACCTTTAGGGAGGGAAATCTGAGATTTTGACCCAGTGACAATGAAGGGATGCCAATATATTTCCAAGGCAGGATGGTAAGTGCCTTGGAGGGAAACTTGCAGATGATTGTGTTGCCATGTGTCTGCTGTCCTTGTCCCAGTTTGACTGAATTAGTTAGAAATAGGTACAAGTGACCTATATAAGGAGGATGGGTTGCACCTGAATTGTAACGGGATCAATATCCTGGCAGAGAGATTTGCTAGTGCTACAAACTAATAAGGGGGAAAGGAGAGAACGAAGTACAACTGATAAATTGAACCGCATTTATTTCAATGCAAGAGGCCTGGTAGGTAAGGCAGATGAACTCAGGGTATGGTTGGGAACATGAGACTGGGATATCATAGCTGTTACAGAAACGTGGCTCAGGGAAGGACAGGACTGGCAGCTTAATGTTCTAGAATATAGATGTTATAGGAAGGATAGAAAGGGGGGCAGGAGAGGAGAGGGAGTGGGGTTTTTAGTTAGGGGTAACATTACAGCTATACCCAGGGAGGTTATTTCTGGGAATGCGTCCAGTGAAGTTATTTGGTTGGAACTGAGAAATAAGAAAGGGATGATCACCTTATTGGTATTGTACTATAGAACCCCCAATAGTCAGTGGGAAATTGAGAAGCAAATTTGTAAGGAGATCTCAGATATCTCAGGGAGGCACAGGTGGCTCAGTGGTTAGCACTGCTACGTCACAGCATCAGGGACCCAGTTTCAATTCCAGCCTCGGGCAACTGTCTGTGTGGAGTTTGCACTTTCTCCCAGTGTCTGCGTGGGTTCCCTCCAAGTGCTCCCAGAACTTCCTCCCAGTTCTGAGGAAGGGTCACTGGAGCCGAAACATTAATTCTGACTTTTTCTTTACAGATGCTGTCAGACCTGCTGAGCTTTTCCAGCTGTTTTTGTTCCAAAAACGTGCAGGTTAGGTGGATTGGCCATGCTAAATTGCCCATAGTGTCCATGGATGTGTAGGTTAGGTGGATTAGCCTTGGGAAATTCAGGGCTACAGGGATACGGGGTGGGGGGGGTAAGTCTGGGTGGGATGAGAGTCGGTGTGGACTCCGGCTGAATGACCTGTTCCACACCACATCTGCAAGAATGACATAGTTGTAATGGTAGGGAATTTAATGCACCAAACATAGAATGGGACTGCCATAGTGTTAAGGGCTTAGATGGAGAGGAATTTGTTAAAAGTGTACAAGAAAATTATCTTATTCAGTACATGGATATACCTACTAGAGAAGGAGCAAAATGTGACGTCCTCTTGGGAAGTAAGGTAGGGCAAGTGATTGAATTGTCAGTGGGGGAGCACTTTGGAGCCAGTGATCATAATTCTATTAGTTTTAAAATAGTTATGGAAAAGGATAGACCAGATCTAAAAGTTAAAGTTCTCAATTGGAATAGGACCAATTTTGGTGGTATTAGGCAGGAACTTTCAAAAGTTGATTGAGATTGGCTATTCACAGGTAAAGGGATGGTTGGAAAGTGGAAGGCCTTCAAAAATGAGATAACAAGAATTCAGAGTCAGTATGTTCCTGTTAGTGCAAAGGGCAAAGCTGGTAGGTGTAGGAAATGCTGGATGACTAGAGAAATTGAAGCTCTGCTCAAGAAAAAGGAGGCAGCATATGTCAGATATAAATAGCTGGGATCGAGTGAATCCCAAGAAGAGTATGAGGGCAGTAGCAGTATACTTAAGAGGAAAATCAGGAGGGCAAAAAGGGGACATGAGATAGCTTTCATAAATAGGGTTAAGGAGAATCCAAAGAGATTCTACAAATACAATAAAGGGCAAAACAGTAACTAGGAAGAGAATAGGGTCCTTCAAAGATCAACATAGCTGTCATGTGTGGAACCATGGGAAATGGGTGAGATATTAAACAAGTCTTTCACACCAATTATTTACTGTGGAGAAGGATATGGAAGATAGAGAACTTGGAGAAATAAATAGTGATATCTTGAAAAGTGTCCGTATTTCAAAGGTGGTGCTGCTAGACATCTTAAAATGCATAAAGGTGGATAAACGCCAGGACCTGATTAGGTGTATCCTAGAACTTTGTGGGAAGTTAGTGAAGTCACTGCTCGGCCCCGTTGCTGAGATATTTGTATTATTGATTGACAAGGGTGAGGTGCTGGAAGACTGGAGGGTGCCTAATATGGTGCCATGATTTAATAAAGATGGTAAGGGTAAGCCTGGGAACTATAGACCGGTGAGCCTGACATCAGTGGTGGGTAGTTGTTGGAAGGGATTCCGAGTGACAGGATTTACATGTATTTGGAAAGGCAAGGATTGATTAAGGATAGTCAACATGGCTTTGTGTGTGGGAAATCATGTCTCACTAACTGGTGTGAGTTTTTTGAAGAAGTGACAAAGAGGATTGATGGAAATGGAGTGGTGAATGTTAACTATACAGGCTTCAGCAACGCGTTCAACAAAGTTCCACGTGGTAGATTGGTTAGCGAGGTTAGATCCCATGAAATCTAGGGAGAGCTAGTCATTTGGACACAAAATTGGCTTGAAGGTAGGAGACAGAGAGTGGTAGTGGAGGGTTGATTTTTGGAATGGAGTATGACCAGCTGCAAGGATTGGTGCTGGGTCCACTGCTTTTTGTTACTTATATAAATTATTTGGATCTGAATCTAGGAAGAATGTTCAGTAAGTTTCAAAATGACACCAAAATTGGTGGTGTAGCGGACAGCAAAGGTTATTTCAAAGAACACTGGGACCTTGATCAGATGGGTCAATGGGCTAAGCAGTGACAGACTGAGTGTAATTTAGATAAATGTGAGGTGTGGCATTATGGAAAGGCAAATCAGGGCAGGACTTATACACTTAATGATAGAGTTCTGGGGAGTGCTGCCAAACAAACAAAGCTGGGGGCAGATTCATAGTTCCTTGAAGACAGAGTCACAGGTAGATAGGATAGTGAAAGAGAGGTTTGTTACGCTTGCCTTTATTGTTCAGTGCATTGTGTATAGGAGTTTGGATGTCATGTTGCAGCTGTACAGGACATTGGCGAGGCCGCTTTTGGAATTCTGCGTTCAATTCTCATCTCCCTGCTATAGGAAAGATGTTGTGAAACTTGAAATGGTGCAGAAAAGTTTTAAAAGGATATTGTCGGGCTTGGAGGATTTGAGCTACAGGGAGAGGCTGAATAGGCAAGGGCTATTTTGCCTGGAATGTCAGAGGCTGAGGGGTGACCTTAATCAGGTTTATAAAGTCATGAGGGGCATGGCTTGGCGGGGGGGGGGGGGGGGGGGGGGGGAGAAGAGTCAAGGTTTTTTTCCCCTCCAAGGGTAGGGGAGTCCAAAACTAGAAGGCATCGGTTTAAGGTGAAAGGGTGAAGATTTAAAAGGGAACTAAGAGATAATTTTTTTCGCTCAGAGGATGGTGCATGTATGGAATCAACTGCCAAGGAAGTGGTGGAGGCTGGTACAATTACAACATTTAAAAGGCATCTGGATGGATACATGAAAAAGAAGGATTGAGAGGGATATGGGACCAAATGCTGGCAAATGGCAATAGATTAATTTAGGATATCTGGGCGGCATGGACAAGTTGGACCCAAAGGTCTGTTCCCATGCTGCACAATTCTATGACCTGTTCCCTGTTGTTAGGTTCAGTTGGTGAAATAAAGTGGCAAGCTTGTCGGGTTTTATGATATCGGCTACGGATTCCAAGTTTCCAACATTACAAATGCTGAGAGAAGTATGAAAGATAAGTGGCAGGTGGGAACAGGTTGTTAGGTAGGGATAGGGTTCCAGGATGAGGAGGGGAAACACAGGGTTCCAGGATGAGGAG
>NC_063359.1:598456-607582 GCF_021869965.1 Rhincodon typus
TCCAGGATGAGGAGGGGAAACACAGGGTTCCAGGATGAGGAGGGGAATCACAGGGTGTCAGAAGAGGAGTGGAGGTCAGATTGCCAGAAGGAGGAGGGGGATAGGGTGCCAGGAGAGGGCAGAGGGGGAGACAGGGCAGGGTGCCTGGTGGGTGAAGGTAGGCTTCCAGGTAGATGAGTGAAAAGGTGCCATGTGGGAGGGAAATAATGGGCGAGTTGGGGTGGGAGTGTAGTGCCAGGTGGGTGAGAGGGTAGTATGGCAGGTAGGTAATAGTATGATAGCTGGGTGAGGGAATAGGGTGACAGTGAGTTTTGCCCTTGGTGGCAGGTTGGCAGTTGGGTGAGGGCTACTTGCCAGATGGATCCAGTGTCTGGATCCGGGCCCCTAACTGGCTATAAATCTATCTTGGATTTATTTTTAAAGAAAGAGCACAGCAAACCAAAGGAAACTATTTGTAGCAGGGGAAAATGGTGCATTTGCAAAGAATGCAAGTTGCTTGACTGGAGTCACAATCTACAAAACCTACAGGGAAGTGACATGTACCTAGTTTCAGTAAAGATATCAAAGATGACAGAGTCAGAGATCTTGCCTGGAGCAACAGACTTTTCCCTTCTCCTTCTTCTGGAATCAATGTCATCAAAGTTTGAGAGTTACAAACCCAATGGAATATCTTATTACCACAAGTGAAGGGTTTCTACAGGAGAAGTCTTCATTGCTGCAAGCCAAGAGCTCTCAAAGGAGTCTCTGGGATCTACCAACATTTTCCTTTATTAACTAGAGAAAATAGTTCATAAGAAAGCCATTTCAGATTTGAAACATCAACTCTGTTTCTCCACAGATACTGCCAGATTTGCTGAGTTTCTGCAGCACTTTCTGTTTCTCCAGCACTTTCTGTTTCTCCATTGCTTTCTTAGATCACCTGTCATTTCACCGAGTTTCTTCACATCATGCAGAAAATTGAAATCACCCTTGCATTTGTTTTCCAGGTGCCTTTGGTCCCAGCATGCGGCTCAATTAGTCTAATAAGCCCTTCCCTTGGGACAGCTCTGGATACAAGGCAATATCGCCTTTCTTTACATTTCAAAATTTGTTGCAATTAATTAAGTGGGACAGGAGAAGGAATCTGTTCCCCTCCAAACTCATTGTAACAGGGTCCAGGTGAGGCAACTGCACCATACATGGCACAAGAACAGTTACAGAAGAGGATCCATGAAATTAGAGCAGATCATTGCAGGAGAGAAGCTCAATCCTCTCCTAGGGAGGGCCATGGGAAAGCAAAGGCAGGTGAAGGATGATGGAGTGGGGAATGGGAGGGTTCCAGTATGACGACAAACTGGTTAAAAGATCAGAGATGTCAGATTGAGAATCACTGGCTCTTAAGTCAAGGATGCAGCAGGATGATGAGGGGAAAGTACAGGGTATTGTTGAGAGGGTCAAGACAACTGGAAAAAAGCTCAAGAGTGACATAGAGGTGAATGGTCTCCAGTATTGATATCTACCAACGGGGCTAGTAAGAAACTGCTATTTAGTTGGAGGTCAGGTGTTGCTCGGTGGCTTTTACCTCACAGGAGAGCAGGTTGTTGTGAAAGGGGGCACTGTCAGTTGTAAGGAGTTCTGGGTGTGGCCGATACATTCCCATTGGTTGGCTGCAACTGGCGTAGGAACAGAAGCTGCATAACCAAGAGCAGCTTAAATCGCTGCTTCCTCACACCATTTGCTTTATGGACCCGCAATGGGTCTCATATACCCAACCTTTTTCCAACTTCAGGTCATGCAGGAGAGGATTTACCTGTGCAGGATCTTGGTCATATCACAACATAAACCACAAAGCCATCAGCTGGCTCTAGCCAAGGGAGAGGGAGTACGGGGGAACCTGATTATGGCCGTCTTCACTACTAGAGAGCAACAATGTATTAGTGCACCTTCAGTCTGTGTACTAACTGCCACCAAATCTTCAACAGGCAAAGCCAGAGACTGTTCTGACTTTTTTAGGAACAGGTTATTATTTTGTCTGAACTCTGACAACAAGACCTGATGCCAAAAGACTTTGGGAGGAACCCCATGCCAGTCACTCTCAAAGTAATGGCACTTTCAAACATCTATGCCACAGCCCGATTTCAAGGCTCCATGAAGGCAAGTGTGGTATTTCCCAGGCTGCAACACATAGCTGTATGTGTGACATGACCAATTCCCTCTTCAGAAGGACCAATGAATTCTAACCAGGTCAGAGAAACAGGGTCTGTGAACATTGATACCATCCTACCTCTTATCCTGAAGGTCCTGGTTCAAGTCTCACTTACCCCAGAGGTGTATCATAACATATTAAAACAGATTGATTAAAAGAACTGTAATTGACTGCATATATTTGGCCATTAGAGCTCCCTGGCAACATCTGTCAAATAGAAGGCGTTTCACTCCCCGATCAGTCAAGTACATTTTTCAGTGCATTCTCACGACTCAGAAACTTCTGGTGGCTGCAGCTTCTTGATGCCCCTGCAAAGTTCTGGGGTGAATTCTGAATGATGTATGCTATCCCTCTCAGGAGGTAGCTCCTGACACCAATGGTCTGTGAGAACACTGCACACTGCTCAGCAATAGGATGACAGAATAGGAAGTTCAACTGAACAATGCCCATGATCATCTGACATTCTACAACAGTAACTCTGGCTTGGCTAAACCCACGCAATCTTGAAATATGACCTCACCAAGCAATCAGAACAGAGTTAGGTCACACTTGACAGGCAAGCCATCATTTGATGTCAAGATCTTGATGTCAAGATGTCAAGAAAGCTCAATCAAACCCTCCAAGTATGGCTAAAACTGAGAAATCAAAAGTGCAGTGATTACAGACAAAATGCAGTGTAGGTGAAAAGGGCCAAACTCCAGCCAACATATCAGGAGCTGATTAGCAACTTAATAACTAACAGCAGTTAATCTCCCTGTTTATCAAGGCCATCGATAAGAAGGAGTACAATTCAAATGTTCATGATAAAGGGGGCTGGGTAATGATGATGGAAGCCACAATTGTCAACTACTTCAAACTGCACTGGGTTCAAACAGGCTAGGGCCATGCAAGACACCAATAATGACAGGGACCAAGGCAAGATATAACCATGAGGCTCTTTTCACTCACCTGCAGGAGGCCAGCATGGAAATTCCAACAGAGACAACAGGCGAAACTAAGGTGGACAGCATCGTATGCTGCACAACGAACTAAGGATGCAGCAAGCACAGATGAGGCATGGTCTTTAACCAATGAGCCCAATGACCCTGAAGAGTCCAATGAATGCCCACCCTCTCACCTGCCTGTTTCCCCAGCTGAAGTTAGAGAGTGTAAGATGCTCCCGGATTTTGCAATGAAACACAGAAATACAGATAAGTTGTTTGATTGCACTGACAACATAGCACACTGCATCACACTCATTCCATGACAGCAAGCGAAGCAGAAAACAATTGTTGAGTTTTCCTACATCTATCTCCTAATGTTTTTCAATAGCTTTTAATGTACAAGGTCAGGCCATAGACAAATTTACAGCATCACTACATTTTCATTTGTTTTTGACTTACATTGCATTTGTAGGCAAACTGAGTTACATATGGGCTTCCTCGGCTATCTCGAAGCTCCAATTGACATGAATTTCTGAGCAGGCCCCCTGCAATTTGACTTCTCACTATTTTACTGCATTTAACTGTAAGAAATTTCAGTTTATCCAGTGCCAGATGCGGATAAGCAGAGTGAGAAATTAGAAGCAGTAAATGGGTTTAGAGAGGCGTGGACAGGAAGAGGTGGCCTGATCAAACAATCCAAGCTGAAGTCAACTTCCAGTGTCAGGAATAAGAGGACTGTACCTTAAACCCATTGTCCCTTGGTTCATGTCATTTAAAGCATAACAGAACATTGATCTAGGAATGTGACTAAACACTGAAAAAGCATTGTGAATACCAAGCTGAACAGCAACTTTGCCCTCCCTTCCAGTTCTTCAGAACACTCTAGCTCATTCTTCCAGAAGTCCTAATGCCAACAAAGCTATGACACCATCTGGACTTTTAGTGAAGTCAAATCTCCCATTACTGAAGATTCATTACTAGCAGTGACTGGGATTTGTGGATTTTGTTGCTCTTCTCTTTCAATCCAATAATTGCAATGGTTTGCTTACCTGCTCCATATCCAGCTCTGGCTGCAGGTCCAACTTTATAATCAGCAAGGCAGCCTGTGATTCAATAGAATAAACATATTCAGTGTCTCAAACCAATGCTATTGATTTGTTAGCAATCAACAGTATTTGTTTATAACACAGAGGCCCAGCAGTTTCTCCTTGGAACAACAGTTTGGATGTCTTCCTAAAGGTTATAGGCATGTACCAGAGAGGCTGCAGTCAGCCAATTCCACTCATTCAAATACCATGGGCTGCAGGAATCAGGACAGCCACTTCTAGGCAGGGGAATAACTCTTGGAGTACCCATCCCAGTCAGTTGATAGACAAAGGGCTCTCAATCCCGGAATGGAAGAAAATAATCAACTTTCCCACTTTACAGTTGCATTGTACCCACCATTGTTATACAGCTCAGATGGAACACAATATTACATTCCCCACTTTAATCAACCACTCAAGATCATATCGGATTTTTGTTTCCAATTCAGACAAAAGTAACTAAAGTATTCAGAAACTTTGACAAGGGTATAACATTCAACAGCATGTGGATTCATACCCACTGTTCCCTAGCCCAGGAGCTCCTGATCTTTTCAGGCTGTGATTGGGAGATAGCAAGCAGAAATGGGCATGTTGGAACATGAGAAAGTTCCTGCTGCCAGTGTCAGTGCAGCTCCAACCCAGAGTGAATCCCATCAGGCTGTGCCTGCATGAAATGCCAGAATAGGTCATGTCTGAGGATGAATCACTGTTGTTGTTCCCGTACCATCTCAGAGTAGCAAGAGAACAGAAGGAGGGGATTATTCCAGCATATCCCTAGAATAAGCAGCAGCTCTGTGGCTAGCCATCGGCATCAATTAACAAGCTCAGAAAACACAAGCCCTTCTGCACATCTAACTTCCCTCACATATGGTTTCTCTGGTGATCTCTACCTAATTCTTCGTTGAAGTTGTCTCAAGTTTCTTCCTCCTGCCCTGGTATCAATAATCCGTTCCACAGAATCACTATTCCTTAGTGAAAAAAACCTTCCTGACATTTCCTGTTTTCTGCTGGTTAGATTCTGGACAACACAAAGGATTTAAATCAAGGTTAAGTGAATAATTGCATGTAATCTTTTCAGACATTTTATAATTTTAATTAGTTTGATTCCCTAGGGAGACAATAGTGTAAAGGTCTTTGCTGAACTAGTGATCCAGAGTCCCAGGCTAATGCTCTCAGGACATCAGTTCATATTCCAGGATGTCAGCCAGTGGAATTTAAATTCAATTAAAAAATTCTAGAACTGAAAACCAGTCTCAGTCACGGTGACCACGGAACTACCATTGATTGTTATAAAAGCCCATTAGGATCATTCATACCCAAGAAAATCTGCCATCCTTATCTATTCGGGCCAAATGCAACTCCAAATTCTTAACTGCCCTCAGAAACAGCCCAGCAAAGCACTCAGCTAAAGGGTAATTAAGGATGGGCAACAAATGCTGGTCTCACCAGCAAGTCCATGAACAAAATAATTTGGGTTGATAGAAAATGCCCAGAATTATCAATCTCTCTCCCTGCGCTATTTCTTATTTGTTAACATTAAGCAGCAATAAAGCAGTGTGTTCAATGCCGCAAGACCTGGACAATACCCAGGTTAGGGCTAACAAACAGCAAGTAACATTCATGCAACACAACTGCCAGGCAAAGACCAACACCAATAATAGATAACCTAACCACTGCCCCTTGAGAATCAATAGTATTACCTTAATTGAATCCTTCACTATCAACATCATGAAGGTTACCATTGACAGGACACAGAACTGAAGTCACCATATAAATACTGTGGAGCTACAAGGACATGTTAGGGGCTGGGAATCCTGCACCATGTAATCTCCTGACGCTCCAAAGCCTGTCCATCATCTACAAGGCACAAATCAGGAGTGTGATGGAATAGTTTCCACTTGCCTGGATGAGTGCACCTCCAACAGTACTCAAGAAGCGTGTCACCATCCAGGTCAAAGCACACCACTTACAGGTACCACACCTTACACATTTAACATTCACTCCCTTCACCACAGACACACAGAGGATGCACTGCAGCAACTCACCAAAGCTCCTTAGAGGCTTCCAAACTCATGGCCATTACCATCTAGAAAGGCAAGGGCAGATACATGAACACCAGGCCCATGCAAGTTACCCTCCAAGCTACTCACTAACCTGACTTGGAAATATATCACTGTCACTTCAATGTCACCGAGTCAAAATCTCAGAACTCCCTAACAGCAAGGTCACAGAAACAGAGAAGGGAGAATTAATACGGATGTCCAAGTCACGAATGGTCATGAAAGAGTAAATTTTAATTAGTGAATTGTTAATATTGGATAGAGAATGGATGGTACTTAATTTTGTTAAACAAACAGGGTCATTAGAAAGGAATGGTTGCTGTTATCACAAGTCATACTGAAGATTGGTCAGAACTAAGTGACTTGAAGGGGAATTTGCAGATGGACTTGCTCCCATGCATACACTGCCCTTCTCCTTCGAGATGTTCAGATCATGGATTCAGAAGGATCCTTGGTGAGTTGCTTGTAGATGGTTCACACTGCCAGTGGTAAAGGGAGTGAATGTTAAAGAAGGTAGATAGGACACATTAAAGAGGCTGCCTCAACTGGGATAGTAACAAGTTTTTTTTGAGTGTTGTTGGTGCTGCATTCATTCAGGCAAGTGATGAGTATTCTCTCACACTCCTTCTATGTAAAAGGCATGGGTTGCACTTCAACAAGACTGAGATACATCTCCTTGTGAGGAAGTGCATTAGTGTGGTTATGGATGATTCAAACTTAAGTGGTAGGAGTTGGGCACCAGCATACAATCGTTTGATGCAATTAACTGGCTTGCAAGGCCATTTGAGAGGGCAGCTAAGAGTCAAACAGTTTGCTTTGGTTCCAGAATTGCTTTTAGGTCAAACCGGATAGGGATGGCAGATTTCCTTTGCTGAAGGACATTAGTGACCAATTGGGTTTTTATGATAACTTGGTACTTTTATAACACCATGAGGAAGACTAGTATTTAATTCCAAATTAACTGAATTTGAATTTCCCCTGCTGCTCTAGTAGAATCTGCACTCATGTCTCCAGGCATGAGCATGGGTCTTTGAACGAGATGGTGAGGGAACATTGTTGTACTATGATAGCCATTGGTCCCTAGCCCTTGTGAGGATGTTTCACACAGAACTGTTCATTGAAGATATGCCTCAATCTGAGGACATATATTTTTATGCTGTATTAAATAAAGAGCAATGCATAGAAGACAATACAGCACGTGGGTGAGACTGCAGAGAGCAGCTTGTGGGTTAATGGCCATTAAGCAGGTCATGGTTCAAAGGGAGGTAAATGCAGGTAAAATATGGCTAACAGGAATCATATGACTGAATATAATATCAGGCTTAAGAGGAAGACTCAAAAATCAGGGTCTCACATTTAAATAAGAAACATCAATAGAAGGGGAAATGAACTAACTGCAGTAAACTAAGATGAATTCATCAATAGTGCGAAGCATTCAAAGAATTGTTGGGTACAATGCAAAATCAGTCCGCACCCAAAAAAGGGAATGGTTCCACTAGTATAGTAATACTCATAGTCATCAAGTGAGGTTGAAGAAAAGTTCAAGCTAAAAGAAGATTGTTATACAAATGCAAGAAGCTAAAATCCAGTGCACTGAGAGATAGAAAAAGCAATAAAAAGAAACACAAAGTAACAAGACCTAAAGTAGAGGACATGCAAAAAAATGTAAAGAATATCAAAGCAAGTAAATGCTTTATAAACTAATCAAGAGATTGGTGAAGGAGAACATGGATCAGTTAAAGAAATATGCAACTGAAAGCATAATCACATAATAAGGAAATGACAGACTTGATAAATTAGTTCTTCCAAACCATCTTCATAATAGAGGAAAAGGACAAAATGTCAACATTACATAGGAATCTAGAATTAACTTAAGAGTAGGAAGTTTAAGACAAAACCATGTCAGTGAGGTCTGATCATCTTAAACTTATCCAAATGGCCTGTCAGTTATCGCACGTTAGTTGGATGGCTGGTTTGTAATGCAAAGTGATGCCGACAGTGTGAGTCCAATCCTGCACCAATTGAAGTCACCATAAAGGACTCTCCTGAACACTGATGAGCCTCACATTAAACTTACCTCCAGTCATGTCTCCAATGAGAGTGCAGTCCTATGATCTGGTAGAACTAAGGTAGTTTCACCAATATTAAGATGTAGCATTTTAAGAACTTAATGGAGAATATATTGAACAAATTTCCAGGACCAGATGGTTTTCAAGCCTGGCTATTAAAGGAAACAGGGAAGATGATTGTACAACGTACTAGCCATCAAGTTCCAATATATTCTAGATTCAGGAACTGGACCTCCAACTTGGCAGTTCTAGAAGTCCCTCATAGCAGGTCTGATCTTGTATCTCAGAAACTTGAAATCATCCAAACTCTGATGTATTCCTGCTGGCAATAAGTCCAATGCACCCATGATCTTTTCCTTGCTGACCCACATTGGCTCCCAGTGTGTGAATTCCAGAGCTCGCAACTCAAGCAGCTAAAAACATAGCCATAAATAGAGAAGCGACTAAAATCGAGGATGCCGAGGAAGGCCAGAATAGGAAAAGAAATGATAGCTTGCAAAGTTGAGAGACTGGGAGAGATTACAGAGATAAGAAGGTTAAGGCCACGTAGGAATTTGCAAAAGATGATGGCAATTGTAATATTGTCCTTACATTCAAAGTACTACCATTATTAGTTAGTGAGCACAGGAGTATGTGAGAATTCAATAACAGCAACTCTAGTACTGTGGAAGAGCCTTAACCTGATCGAAGGGATTCAAAGATAGTAGGAACTGCAGATGCTAGAGAATCTGAGCTAACAAGGTGTAGAGCTGGATGAACACAGCAGGCCAAGCAGCATCAGAGGAGCAGGAAGGCTGACGTTTC
>NC_063359.1:612582-635581 GCF_021869965.1 Rhincodon typus
GTAAGTTCACAAATTATGCAAAATTTGGTAAGGAGGTAAATACTGAAGAGAATATGCTCAGCCTACAAGAAGATATCGTTGTGCTGGTCAGATAGGCTGGTGAGTGCCAAATGGAATTCAATCCAGATAAGTGTGACATGATGCACTTAGGCAAAACAATCAAGGCAAGGGAACAGTAAGACCCTGGGAAGTACTCAGGATCAGAAGGACCTTGGTGTGCATGTCCACCAGTCCCTTAAGGTATCAGGACAGGTGCATAAAGTAGTTAAGAAACCATATGGATATTTGTCATTATTAGTTGAGACATAGAGTTTAAGAGCAGGGAGATGGTGCTGCAGCTGTATAAAACAATAGTTAGGTCACAACTAGAGGATTCTGTACAATTCTGGAATCCACATTATAGGAGGAATGTGATAGCAGTGGACAGGGTGCAGAGGAGATTCACCAGGATGTTGCCTGGCCTGGAGAGTTTCCATTATGAAGAGAGATTGGACAGACTGTGATTGCTTTCCTTAAAGCAGAGGAGATTGAGAAGGGACGTAATTGAGATTAGCAAAATTATGAGGGGCATATACAGAATAAATAGATTGATCAAATGATGATGTAGTTGATCATATGCCAGTGCTTTAATTGTGAATGCCTCAAAGAAGGCTTGGACTTCTCTTTTTGATGGAAAAAGTGGTGACCAGCTGGTGGTGGGCACAAAAAACCTGTTGGAGTTGCAACTCTACTTGCTGGAAGATCAGAACCTCATTTTCTGCTTGGGAACCCTGCAACCTTCTGGACTTAATATCAAGTTCAATAGATTTAGGGCCTGAGCACCTTCTCCCATATCCTTACCCCAAATCACACACACCAGGCCTCGTCAGCACATAGGCTGCTACCACAAGCACCTCATTGTCAGCCAATACCAGTTCCCATTAGCAACTATTCATTCTCCAAGGCTGACCTTTACCGATTTCTTTGTCTGCATCTCCAACTATCATTTACTCCTTTGCCCTTCCCTTCTCTAGCATATATATCAACCTTTTCCTAGATACAAGCAGTTCTGAAGAAAGGTCACTAGACCTGAAACGTTAACTCTGTTTTCTCTCCACTGATGCTGCCAGACCTGCTGTCTTTTTCCAGCAATTCCTGATTTTGTTTCTGATTTCCAACATCCGCAGTTCTTTAGTTTTATGTCCCCATCACCTCTGGCCAATCTCCACAGGGCTTGTGTTGTGTGTTTTCAGAGGTTCAATTCCTCCAAGTAGGCATCTTGTGTGGGACATCTTTGAACATGTAAATGCTTTTGCACATCAGCAGACACAGACTTGACAGAATGTAGATCCAATTCCAGTGGAAAATAAACCTCAAAGACTGGGGATCTCCTTAGTGCTACAACCTTCACCTGCCATTACAACCATTGATATCACATGAATGTCTTCCGTTTGGATTGCTGTTGAGGACTTGCTTTGAACTGTGCTTTGTCTGTTCCTTCTCTCTGATCTTACCGCCATAGGTGGCCCTACCAGGAGTTGAGCACTTCAATGGAATTGTTCTTGGGATCAACAGCACACTCAGGCATCTCCATCACAGCAAGGTGGCAATCCACAGAAAGGTCATCGCTCGATCCAGAGACCAAAAGGATAACCTCATTATCAAAGCAATGACCATTGCAGTCAACTGCTGGACAAACCATCGGCTCATCTGCTCCTCAATTCCCATCAAATGCCACCAAAAGCAGCTAAAGACAATGAAGCAGTTTAGAAAAATAAAAGCTCATTACTAAACAGCTTCAAGAGCCGAGCAGACTAGCAAACTTCCAACAACGGCTTCACCAAAATCTCCAAACAGTTCATTTTAATGGAGTGGAAGGGAATCTGAAAAGGGCTGAAGACAGCATCCTCTCATGTTATGAAGAAACCATTAGCTACAAGACCAGGAAACACCAGTTTGACGAGAATGACCACATCATCTAAAACCTCACTGGCAAGAGGAGGAAACCTCTCTATGTCTGGCAGGAGAACAACACCAGTGAAGCAAAGAGGACAACTCATCAAACAGCAAAGTTGGAGTCACAAAGAACAAGACAAATCAAGAACCAATGATAGGCTAAGAAAGCTAAGGAGCTGCAACTCCTTGCTGATAAGCATGACACCCAGGGTCTCTTCAGTGCCACCCTTTTGAGAGATGGAGAAAACATCAGCTTCTGATGAAGGGAACACTTCAAAGAACTTCTAAACCCAACTCCCCATCAAAAATGATCTTGGACTCCCATTTAGTGTGGCAGAAATTTAAGACTCCATTAGACACAGGAAGGATGGAAAACCACAGGAGTAGTCGAGACTCCAGTGGAGATTTTCAAACTTGGAGGAGAAAAGCTTACCTGCCATCTCCATCAACTGTTCCTTAAAATCTTGCACAAAGAAGAAATCCCTAACAATCTCAGGGATGATGCCATTGCCACTGCCACTGTCTTCAAGAAAGGAGACAAAAAAAGATGGTGGGAACTACTAAAAATTCTTTTTACTGTCCATCACCAGGAAGATCATTGCCCAGATCATTGCTCAGCTCTCTCTTCTAGTCTCTGAGGAAATCATTCCTGAAAGACAGTGCAGCTTCTGACGAAACCATTGAACTATGGAGATGATTTTCACTGTTCAGCAACTGCAAGAGAAATGCAAGGAACAACACCAACCAAACTACACAGATTTCATCCATTTGATCAAGGCTCTAGACTCAATCAGGAAGTGCTATGGCAGACCCTGTTGTGGTTGGTTGGCTTGCCGAGCTGGTTCGTTGTTCCACAGACGTTTCATTACCCTACTGGGTAACATCATCAGTGCAGCCTCCGATGAAGCACTGTTGTGTTTTCCCACCTGTTATTAAATCTGGTGTCAGTTGAGGTGGGTTGCCTCACTTCCGGCTTTCCTTCGCATTGGAGTATATACAGGGTCCAGCCCTATGTGTTTGTTGATGGCCTTCTTCGTGGAGAAGCACTAGAACACTAGTGGTCCTCCAATAAGAAAGCCATCAGCAAACACATAGAGCTTGTCCCCATATATGCTCCACTGCAAAGGAAAACCGGAAATGAGGCACTCCAGCTCAACTGACACCAGAGTTTAAATAACAGGTGGGAAAACACAACAGTGCTTCATCAGAGGCTGCACTGATGATGTTACCCAGTAGGGTAATGAAACGTTTGTGGAACGAGCCAGCTCGGTGAGCCAACCAACCATAACATCCACAACCCAAGCTACAAATCTACTCAGAAGCCTTATGGAAGACACTGTTAAAGGCCAACTGTCCAGTGAAATTCATTGACATTCTCTGTCTCCTCCACAACAAGATGTCAATAATGGTCCTCATTGATATGACAGAATCCTTTGAGGTCAAGCAGGGATGTGTCAGCACCCCCACTTTTTTCTCTATCTTCTTCACAACCGTCTTGTCAAGAACATGCTTTCCAGTGGTGTGGATATTGTCTACAGCATGGACGGAAAACTTTTCAACCTCAACTGGCTGAAATCTAAGAAGAAAACAACACTGATCTCACTTGTGCAACTTCAGTATGTGAATGACAACATCATCTCTGCTCTCTTAGAAAACAGCCTTCAAGGCTCGCTTAACACATTTGCAGAAGTATACCGAAGAATTAGTCTCAGCTTCAACCTCAAGAAGAGTCAAGCCCTTTACCAAAACATCCCAGGTCAAGTTCCGGTCAATCCTTCTATTAAGATCTATGGAGAAATCCTCCCAAACATGAAACATTTCCCTTATCTGGGAAGCTAACTTTCACCTAAGGTGTCCATGCAGAGATTCAGCCTCACATCCAATCTGCGAGTACTGTCTTCAAGTAAGAGTCTTCAATGACTGGAATATCCATGCTGATGCCAAGATCCTTGTGTATAGGGCACTTATCCTTTCCGACTTCTGTATGGCTCCAAAACTTGGACTACATATTGACACTACGTCAAGACCTTTGAGAAGCACCAATGTTTTTTAAGATAGATTCTTTGCATCAGCTGAGAGGACAGGGATACTAGCATCAGCACCCTTCTAATAGCACCAATCAGTAGCAACTAATAGCACCAGCATCAAGGTCATGATCATCCAAAACAACTCCACTGGGCCGGGCACATTCTTAGGATGGCTGAGTTCCAACTGCCAAAGCAAATCTTCTTTGCCCAGCTCAGGTAAGCTTTCAAACACGAAGAGCACTGAGGAAGTCTTTCAAAGAGTCTCCAAAGGCTTCCCTCAAGAAATGTAACAGAGATGTCAATAAATGGGAGATTCTTGTTCAGTAGGGACCGAATTGGAGGAAACTCCTGTATGAAGGGTCACAATTCTTTGAGAATACCAAGCAACAACAGGAACTGCAGAAAAAGAACCAGAGAAGGGGATGCTAATGATCTCAAGGGCAAGGATCCATTCCATCTCCCAGAAACACCTACCAAATGTGTGGTTGGAGATGCAGCTCTAGGATTGGGATCATCAGCCACACAAGGACCCACAGATCTCATGACCATTCACACAGAATTTCCTCGATGAATAATCAAAATCATTCGTGAGTGATTGCCAACAATGAGACAGGAAGAAACTTTTCCCCTTGCTGGAGAGATCAATGACTGGGGCATAAATTTAAAGTCAGGGCAAAAAGGTTTCAAGGAGATGTAAGGAAAATCATTTGCGGGGAATCTAGAATTCACTGCCTTCAAGGATGGCAGAGGCAGAAACCTTCATAACATTTTAGTGGCATTTAGATGTGCACTTATGATGCCAGACTATATAAGGCTATAGGTCAAGTGCTGGATAATGGAATTAGAATCGTTTGGTGATTTGTTTTGACCATTGAAAACATGATGGGCTAAAGGGGCTTTTACTGTGCTTTCAATTGTATCACTGCAGAATTCCGTGGTGTAGAGGGATTTAGGTGTTCTAATGTATGTGTCACAAAAGGTTAGCATGCAGGTACAACATGTAATTAAGGTGGCTGATGGGATGCTACCATTTCTCGAGTAGATTTGTAGCTCGGGTTGTGGATGCTATGGTTGGCTCGTTTGCCGAGCTGGTTCATTAGTTGGCAGACATTTCATTACCCTTCTAGGTAACATCATCAGTGCAGCCTCCGATGAAACGTTGTTGTATTTTCCTGCTTGCTATTTAAACTCTGGGGTCCATTGGAGTTGATTATGTCATTTCCGGTTTATCTTCGCAGTGGTGTGTATATTGGGTCTAATCCTATGTGTTTATTAATGGCCTTCTTGGTGGAGAACCAGGCCTCTGGGAATTTCCGTGCTTGTCTCTGTTTGGCTTGTCCTAGGATCCTGACGATGTCCCAATCGAACTGGTGGTCCTCCTTGTCTGTATGTATGGAGATGAGTGAGTATTGGTCATGTCTTTTTGTTACTAGTTGGTGTTCACGTATTCTCGTAGCCAGTTTCTTTCCTGTCTGTAAAATGTAATATTTGTCACAGTCCTTGAATGGAATCTCGTATATTACCTTGGTTTTGTCCATAGTGGGTAAGGATCTTTGGTTCTTGTTAGCAGTTGGCATAGAGTTGATGTGGGTTTGCGTGCCACTCTGATGCCCAGTGGCCATAGGAGTCTTGTGGTCAATTCAGATACGTTCTTGATGTATGGTAATGTGACAAGTGTCGGAGCGTACTGTATCTTCCTGTTGTTGTTTGTGTGACAGGCATCGTCAGACCCAACTGTTTGGATATCCGTTGTCTCTAAATACTTGGCGGAGGTATTCTTCTTCATTTTGGCGTAGTTCTGGGTTGCTGCAGCGTGCTATAGCTTGTTTGAACAGTGTTTTCACGCAACTCCGTTTGTGGGTGTTGGGGTGGTTACTGTTGAAATTTAGGACTTGATCCGTGTATGTGGCCTTTCTGTGTACTTTAGTCAGAAATTCCCCGTTGGCCTTGTGTTCTACTATCAGGTCCAGGAATGGGAGCTGTTTGTTCTTTTCTTCTTCTCTGGTGAATTTGATGCCGGTGAAAATGTTGTTTAGAAGTTGGTGTTAAAGGAGGCCAGCAGCATCAGAGGAATAGGAAAGTTGATGTTTCGGGCCAGGACCTTCTTCAGAAATGGGAGGGAGAAGGGAGCTCAGAAATAAATAGAGAGAGAAGGGGTGGGGCTGGGGAAGGTAGGTGGGTGATAGATGAGTGCAGGTAGGTAGTGGTGGCAATTGGTCAGTGAGGTGGGTGGGGTGGATAGGTGAGCGAGATGATGGACAGGTTGTGTCAGGTCAAGGAGGCGAGGATGAGAGGGAGGGTTGTTCATGGGATAAGGCCGGGGGTGGGGAGATTTTGAAACTGGTAAAATCCATGTTTAGGCCATTGGGCTGAAGGCTCCTGACGCAGAATGTGAGGTGCTGCTCTTCCAGTTTGCAGGAGGCATCATAGTGACAATGGAGGAGGCCCAGGATGGACATGTCACCCAGGGAGTGGGAGGGGGAGTTGAAGTGGTTCGCGACTGGAAAGTGTTGTCGTTTATCACGAACAGAGCGCAGATGCTCTACAAAGCGGTCTCCAAACCTCCGCTTGGCCTCACCGATGTAGAGGAGGCCACATCGGGAGCAGCGGATGCATTAGACCACATTGACAGATGTGCAGGGGGACCTCTGTCTAATGTGGAAGGTTTGTTTTGTGCCTTGAATAGAGGTGAGGGGGAAGTGTAGGGGCAGGTGTAGCACTTCCTGCTGTTGCAGCGAAAGGTGACAGGGTAGTGGTGTTAGTGAGGAGTGCGGAGCAAATGAGGAAATTGTGGAAAGAGCAGTCCCTATAAAAGGCAGATGGGGTGGGGAGAGAAATATATCTTTGGTTGTGGGGTCGGATTGTAGGTGACAGAAGTAGTGGAGAATGATACTTTGGATGCGGAGGTTGGTGGGATGATATGTGAGGACAAGAGGGATTCTATCTTTGTTTATGTTGCGGGGAGGGGATGTGAGGGCAGAGGTGCAGGAAACACAAGAGATGCGGTTGAGGGCATTTTCGATCACCGATGGGGGGGTGGTGCAGTCCTTGAAATAGGAGGACATCTGAGATGTGCAGGAGTGGACTGCCCCATCTTGGGAGCAGACGCGGCGGAGGTGGAGGAATTGGGAATAGGGGATCGCATTCTTGCAGGAAGTTGGGTGAGAGGAGGTGTAGTCCAGGTCGTTGTGGGAGTCGATAGGCTTGAAATAGATGTCAGTTTCAAGGCGGTCACCAGAGATGGAAACAGAGAAGTCCAGGAAGGAGAGGGATGTATCAGAGATTGTCCAGGTGAATTTGAGGTTGGGGTGAAAGGTGTTAGTAAAGTTGATGAACTGTTCAAGCTCCTCATGGGAGCATGAGGCAGCGCTGGTGCAGTCATCAATTTAGCGGAGGAAGAGGTGGGGGATAGTGCCAGTGTAACAGTGGAAGAGAGACTGCTCACGTATCCTACGAAGTGACAGGCATTGCTTGGGCCCATGAGTGGAAACAGACCCAACACTGCAACTGGGAAACAAAATCATCTAAAGAGACTCAAACAGACCAGACAAATCAACAAAGCAGACTACCTTAAAATGAAACCTGAAGGGAAAATCACCCCTTGATTCTACAGCCTCCCAAACATACACAAACTGGACGTGCCCCTCAGACCCATAGTCTCTCTCCCAGGCACACCAACACACAGGTTAGCCAAGGAATTGCAACAAAGACTAAAGCATCTCGTCAACAACTCAATCCACTCATCCCAGGAGTTCCTCAAAACCCTCAAAGACATAAGAATAGATGAGAACGAGACCATGGTATCCTTTGACGTTACCGTCCCATTCACATCGATCAACATACCACTAGCAAGAGCCACATTACTGAAGGAACCGGACGCGAATAACACCATCTCTACAGAGAACATGCTGAAATTACCGGACCTATGCCTCATGACCCACTTTACCATTAATGGCCAGATCTACGAACAAATCAATGGGTCATCTATGGGGTCACCCATCTTTGGACTAGTAGCAGAAGCAGTGATGCAGAGACTCAAAAGCATGGCTCTTCCACAGATCCAACCTAAACTATGGATCCAATATGTGGATGACACTTTCAACATCATCAAATGAACTAAACTAGAAGAAACACACCAATTCATAAACAACATTTTCACTGGCATCAAACTCACCAGAGAAGGAGAAAAGAACAAATAGCTCCCATTTCTGCTACTGGGCATCAGAATGGCATACAAACCTACAACAATCCTATGCCAACTGCTAACAAGAACCAAAGACCCTTTACCCATTATGGACAGGACCAGTGTAATATACAAGGTTCCATGCAAGGACTGCGACAAACATTACATTGGACAGACAGGAAGAAAACTGGCCAGAAGAATACATGAACGCCAACTAGCAACAAAAAGACACAACCAATACTCACTCGTCTTCATACACACGGACAAGGAGGACCACCAGTTCGATTGGGACAACGTCAGGATTCCAGGACAAGCCAAACAGAGACAAGCACAGGAATTCCTAGAGGCCTGGTTCTCCACCATGAAGGCCATCAATAAACACATAGGGTCTAATTCTATATACACACCACTGCAAAGATGAACTGGAAACGATGTAATCGACTCTAATGGACCCCAGAGTTTAAATAGCAAGCGGGAAAATACAACAACGCTTCATCGGAGGCTGCACTGATGATGTTACCCAGAAGAGTAATGAAACATCTGCAAACTCAAGAACCGGCTCGGTGAGCAAACCAACCCCAGTAACGCTACCATTTATTACAAGAATTGAACATAAACATAAGGATGTAATGCTTCAGGAATATTGATGGTGAAATCACATCTTGAGTAATGTGTACAGGTTTGAACACCTTACTTAAGGAAGAATGTAAATACATTGGAGGCAGTTCACTAGCATGATACCCAGAATGAGCAGGATGTCACATGAGGATAACAAACAGACTGTGCTGGAGAAACTCAACTGGTCTGGTTACCTCTGGGAGAAACTGAGTTAATGTTTTGAGTCTGGTATGCCAATTTTTTGCTCAAGTGTTTCACCTATCTATATCCCTCAGCAGACTCTGTGGCACTATCACCACTTGCCTTTCCATCTACTTTTGTGTCACCCACAAACATGGTAATAGTACAATCACTTTCCTCATTGAAGTCACTAATATATTTTCTAAGTAATTGCAGCCCCAAGCATTGATTTGAGGCAGTCCACTAATAGCTACCATCCTGAAAATGCCTCCTCCATCCCAAATCTCTGCCTTCTTTTAGTTAGCCAAACCTATATCCATATTAATAGTTACCTTTTTTTTTAAAATCTCTTTCCCTTTCTAAATAAAGATGTTACACTGGCAGTTTCCAATTCTCTGGGACTTTTCCAGATCTAAGGATTCCTACCAAAGATTACTTCCACAGCATCCCATATATCTGCAGCTGCTTCCTTTGATATCCTATGATCTATCCCACCAGGTCAAGAGGACATATTGATCTTTAGCCCCATTAATTACCCTTGCATTTTTTCTCTCATGATAGTTATTGTAATTATTTCCTCTCCTCTTTTGCCCCAAAAATATTTTTGGAATGCTATTACTGTCTCCTATGGTGAAGATGGTGCATTCAATTTCTCTCATGGACAATCTAAAAAGAGACAGACCTGAGCCCCACACTGTCATCATATTTTGGAAACTCAGGTTAGCAATGGTGAGGCACCCAAGTTAGAAATTACATGGAGAAGGCCTACTTAAAGAATGAGGCTCAGGTACACATTTGTCTGGATGGCCTTTCAGACAAGGAACAACATCTCCATGAATTGTTCTTTGCCATCAAAAGTGAGCTTGTCTGGCACCAACTCCATCATCGAGACCTCTATATACCAAGGTCTAGATTATTAACATATGTCAGAAAGAGTAAGGGTCCCAGGGAACTCCACTATAAACCTTCCTCCACTCCAAAAACAGCCATTCACCACTAATCTGTTTGTTTTCACTCAGCCCAATTTCATATCCATGTTGCTGCTGTCTCTTTTCTTGCATTAGCTGTAAGCTTATTCATAAACAAAAACAGAATTTGTCGGAAAAGCTTAGCAGGTCTGGCAGCATCTGTGCAGAGAAATCAGAATGTGTGTTTCGGATCTGGTGACCCTTCCTCAGAACTGGATTTGTTTCTGATTTACAGCATCTGCAGTTCTTTCAGTTTTTATTAAACTAATTAACAAGTCTGTTGTGTGGCACTTTGTTAAATTCACTGAAGTGAATGTGTCACCTTATATTCACATTTAAATGAATACATTGTAAGAATTTGGAGTCCATTTTATCCAAATCAATTCTAACTATAGATTGAGTTTGAGAGAGCCTAAAAGTTTCCTAGTCCTGCTTAATTATAAGAGCCATTCCAAGTACAAATATATTTTCACAAATTTTACAGAACTTCTTAAGCTTATCATAACAAGTAAAAAAGAAAATACTTCATGAAAGCAGTGGCTTTCAGTCTATCTATATTAGGTCACCAGTTTATGACACTAGTTGAGTGAACACCGGTCTCCCGTTGACTGATGCTTTTTTGTCTTCGATTTTCGTTCTTGTGCATCATACCATGAGAACCAGGTCTTATCATCCTTACTATCCCCACAATCCTCTGTGCCTGATCAGAAACATCCTGCACTCAAATTGTCTGATATGTGTATGAATAGTCCATGGTAAAAGTTGGATTAGCTAGGTAGTCAACGTACCCTTCAGCCCAACTTGTCCATGCCAACCAGATTTCCCAAACTGAACTAGTCTCATTTGCCTGGATTTGGTCCAAATTCCTTTCCTATTCATGCACTTGTCCAAAATGTCTTTTAAATATTGTAACTGCACCTGCTGCTACCACATCCTCTGGCAGCTCATTCCATACACACACCATTCTGTGTGGAAAAGGTTATCCCTCAGGTCCGTTTTAAATCTTTCCTCTCTCACCTTAAACCTATGCTCTCTACTTTTGGACTCCCCTACCCTTGGAAAAAGACCCTGGCTGTTCACTATATCTTTGCCCCTAATGATTTTGTAAGTCTCCATAAGGTCACCCCTCAGCTTCCAACGTTCCAAGGAAAGAAGTCCTAGCCTATCTAGCCTCTCCTTATAACTGAAATCCTCCAGTCAAATTACCATTGTAAACCATATCTCTGACTTTGAGTGAAAATATTTTACCTCAAAGCATTCTCACATGTGTCAGTATCATTTTACATTAGCCTGAACCATGCACATTGTTCCGAGTTGATGTCACTACTGGACAAGTCAGATCTTAGAATGAAATATGTCTTGATAGTTTTTTTTCATATGGTGGTCATTCTCTGCAACACAAGCACATAAGGCTACAGATTTTCTTTAACCATAAAACGGATGTTTTTTACTTGCAAAGAAACACAAAACACACCAAGTTAAAGATACAACATAGCTCGAATGATCTTTAGAGCTATACAAATTTTCTACCTATTCCCCAATACCATCACCACTTTACAGTTTCACATCCAGAGAAAATACCCCTCTATCACAAATCTTTATTTATGTTCAACTCAATTCATTCTTCCTGATTCTGTTCTATGAACTGTGAAGCCTTCTTACATGAATACTCACAAAACTGAAAACTTAGATTTTCTCAGTTTTCTAATAATCTGCAGGTTTCTAACCAACCACTCCTGATCTCAAACTAATTTTCTACCAGTCTATGTTACTCCCTATGCAGGCCTAGAGTCATGGAGTCATACAACATGGAAACTGACCCTTCGGTCCAATCCCAAACTAAACTCGTCAAACCTGCCTATTCCTGGCTCATATCATTCCAACCTTTTTCTATTCATGTACTTACCTAAACGTTTTTTTAAACATTGTAACAGTGCCCACATCCACCACTTCTTCAGGAAGTTCATTCCACGTGCAAACCACTCTGTGTAAAAAAATTGCCCATGTCTTTTTAAAATCTCTCTCCTCTCGCCTTGAAAATATGCCCCCTAATCTTGAAATCCCCCATCCTACAAAAAAGATGCCTACCATTAAACTCTATCTATACCTCCCATGATTTCAAAAACCTCTGTATGGTCACCTCTCAACCTCCTACACTCCAGTGAAATAAATCCCAGCCTATCCAGCCCTGCTTTATAACTCAAAGCTTCCATATCTGCCAACATCCTAATAAATCTCTTCTGAATCCTCTTTAGCTTAATAATATCCTTCCTATAACTGGGCGACCAGAATGGGACACAGCACTCCAGAAGAGGCCTCACCAATATCCTGTACAACCTCAACATGATTTCAAAACTTCTATGCTCAAAGGGCTGAGCAATGAAGGCACGTGTGCTAAATGCCTTTTTAAACACCCTGTCTACCTGTGACACAAACTCAAAGAATTATGCACCTGAATCCCTAAGTCCCTCTGTTCTACAACACTACCCAAGGCCCCACCATTAATTGTGTAAGTCCTCCTCCTGTTTGATGTCGTTCCCAAAATTATTAATCATGCCTTCTATATTCTTATCCATATCATTTATTTTAATTATTTATATATATTTGTTGTTTGAGGTACTTCACTGCCACAATCCTCCTTATTCTCAGGCTATCTAGTGACTACTGCACAGAAGAGACACTGCCCGTAGATAACAAGAAAGGTTATTGGACTAATAGCAATGAATACAACTACATTTGGTCAGACATTAATGATAGGGCTTTAGGAAGTGAGCATATATACATCTGCTCCCGCAGAAAGCTGAAGGCAAACTTCCTGTCTCCATTGTGTCACATCACAAGAATAAATGGAAACAATGTAATATGAACACTAACCCCTTCAGAACCATTACCATATACAACAGAAGCAAGTCAAACTCAATTCCAAGGGACTGCCGCAGAAGCTGTCGCCATAGATACTGCCTTGGTAAGACTTCCTACATTGTACTTCTGCACCCAGTCAGGTCTTATCAGAGTTGCTCAAAAGCTTTCAATTTCTGGTTTTCTAAATCAAATTAATCCTCGATTATCCCAAGCCACAAACAAGCTAATGGCCCTCAATGTTTACACTCTAAGTTATAAAGGGCCCAAGCTGTGCCTGCCTCTTTGTAGGTTACGTGGAACAATCCTTCTTCCGTACCTACACTGGCCATAAACCCCACCTCTTCCTCCGTTACATTGATGACTGTATCAGCGCCGCCTCGTGCTCCCACGAGGAGCTCGAACAGTTCATCCACTTCACCAACACCTTCCACCCGAACCTTAAGTTCACCTGGACCATCTCTAACACCTCTCACCTTCCTGGACCTCTCTGTCTCCATTTCAGGCAACCACCTAGAAACTGATATCCATTTCAAGCCCACTGACTCCCACAGCTACCTAGAATATACCTCCTCCAACCCACCTTCCTGCAAAAATGCCATCCCCTATTCCCAATTCCTTCGCCTCCACCGCATCTGCTCCCAGGATGAGGCATTCCACTCCCGTACATCTCAGATGTCCTCGTTTTTCAAGGACCGCAACTTCCCCCCCTCAGTGGTCGAAAAAGCTCTCGACTGTGTCTCCCGCATTTCCCGCAACTCATCCCTCACACCCCCTCCCTGCAATAACAACCAAAAAAAATCCCCCTCGTCCTCACGTACCACTCCACCAACCTCCGGATCCAACGCATCATCCTTCGACACTTCCGCCATCTGCAATCCGACCCCACCACCAAAAGACATTTTTCCCTCCCCACCCTTACCTGCTTTCCGGAGGGACCACTATCTCCGTGATTCCCTTGTCCGCTCCACACTCCCCTCCAGCCCCACCACACCCAGCACTTTTCCCTGCAACTGCAGGAAGTGCTACACCTGCCACCACACCTCCTCCCTCACCCACACCCCAGGCCCCAAGAAGACTTTCCACATCAAGCAGATGTTCACCTGCACATCTGCCAATGTGGTATACTGCATCCACTGTACCTGTTGTGGCCTCCTCTACATCGGGGAAACCAAGCGGAGGCTTGGGGACCGCTTTGCAGAACACCTACGCTCGGTTCGCAATAAACAACTGCACCTCCCAGTCGCGAACCATTTCAACACCCCCTCCCATTCCTCAGACGACATGTCCATCCTGGGCCTCCTGCAGTGCCACAATGATGCCACCCGAAGGTTGCAGGAACAGCAACTCATACTCCGCTTGAGAACCCTGCAGCCCAATGCTATCAATGTGGATTTCACAAGCTTCAAAATCTCCCCTCCCCCTACCGCATCCCAAAACCAGCCCAGCTCGTCCCCACCTCCCTAATCTGTTCTTCCTCCCACCTATCCCCTCCTCCCACCTCAAGCCGCACCCCCATCTCCTACCTTCCTAACCTCTTCCTGCCCCCTTGACCTGTCCGTCCTCCCTGGACTGACCTATCTCCTCCCTAACTCCCCACCTACACTCATCTTTACTGGCTCCATCCCCGCCTCTTTGACCTGTCTGTTTCCTCTCCACCTATCTTCTCCTCTATCCATCTTCTATCCATCTCCCCCTCTCTCCCTATTTATTTCAGAAACCCCTTCCCCTCCCCCATTTCTGATGAAGGGTCTAGGCCCAAAACATCAGCCTTCCTGCTCCTACGATGCTGCTTGGCCTGCTATGTTCATCCAGCTCGACACCTTGTTATCTCACAATACAAACAATGTTGCATTAACACTTCCAGGGTTCCATGTTCTCTGACACATACTGGATCAGGTCAGTATTACTGCAGTGGCCATTGCTACCTTAGTGCTGGCTATTCCAAGACTTCAGTTCGTGATCCTACTTGGGTTTCCAAACCTCATTTTGGGAAGCCCTGATCTAGTTTAACAACCAACCTCAATTAAACACAATATTATTTAATTCTTCATTGGCTTATAAATAAATTGGTCAAAATAACGGTATCATCAAGTACATGTCCACATTCCTTTTCCAACGGCAGCAACAAAAGAAACAAAATAGCCCAGCTTGCTTGCATTCCTCAAAGATCACCTGCACACCCCATTCCAGAAGCTGAATGATGTAGCCCAATCCCAGACTAGGTCAGGACCATCATTCAAGTTGAAGGCAAAATAATGAGCTAAACAATTAAACCAAAGTCAGTTAAACAAAACAATTTGGTAAGAACAAAGAACAAAGAAAATTACAGCACAGGAACAGGCCCTTTGGCCCACCAAGCCTGCGCCGATCCAGATCCTCTATCTAAATCTGTTGCCTATTTTCCAAGGATCTGTATCCCTCTGCTCCCTGCCCATTCATGTATCTGTCTAGATACATCTTAAATGACGCCATTGTGTCTGCCTCTACCACCTCCGCTGGCAACGTGTTCCAGGCACCCACCATAGAACATAGAACATAGAGCATTACAGTGCAGTACAGGCTCTTCGGCCCTCGATGTTGCGCCGACCTGTGAAACCAATCTGATGCCCACCTAATCTAAACTATTTCATTATCATCCATATGTTTATCCAATGACCATTTAAATGCCCTTAAAGTTGGCGAGTCTACTACTTTTGCAGGCAGGGCATTCGACGCCCTTACTACTCTCTGAGTAAAGAACCCATCTCTGACATCTGTCCTATATCTATCACCCCTCAATTTAAAGCCATGTCCCCTCGTGCTAGCCACCACCATCCGAGGAAAAAGGCTCCCACTTTCCACCCTATCTAATCCTCTGATCATCTTGTATGTCTCTATTAAGTCACCTCTTAACCTTCTTCTCTCTAATGAAAACAGCTTCAAGTCCCTCAGCCTTTCTTCATAAGACCTTCCCTCCATACCAGGCAACATCCTGGTAAATCTCCTCTGCACCCTTTCCAATGCTTCCACATCCTTCCTATAATGTGGTGACCAGAACTGTACGCAATACTCCAAGTGCGGCCGCACCAGAGATTTGTACAGCTGCAACATGACTTCATGGCTCCAAAACTCAATCCCTCTACCAATAAAACCTAACACACCATATGCCTTCTTAACAACCCTATCAACCTGGGTGGCAACTTTCAGTGATCTATGCACATGGACACCAAGATCTCTCTGCTCATCCACACTACCAAGAATCTTACCATTAGCCCAGTACTCTGTATTCCTGTTACTCCTTCCAAAGTGAATCACCTCACACTTTTCCACATTAAACTCCATTTGCCACCTCTCAGCCCAGCTCTGCAGCTTATCTCTGTCCCTCTGTAACCTGCAACATCCTTCCGCACTATCCACAACTCCACCGACTTTGGTGTCATCCTTCTATGCCCTCATCCAGGTCATTTATAAAAATGACAAACAGCAGTGGCCCCAAAACAGATCCTTGAGGTACACCACTAGTAACTGAACTCCAGGATGAACATTTCCCATCAACCACCACCCTCTGTCTTCTTACAGCTAGCCAATTTCTGATCCAAACCACTAAATCACCCTCAATCCCATGCCTCCGTATTTTCTGCAATAGCCTACCATGGGGAACCTTATCAAATGCTTTACTGAAATCCATATACGCCACATCAACCGCTTTACCCTCATCCACCTGTTTGGTCACCTTCTCAAAGAACTCAATAAGGTTTGTGAGGCACGACCTACCCTTCACAAAACGGTGTTGACTATCCCTAATCAAATTATTCCTTTCCAGATGATTATAAATCCTATCTCTTATAATCCTTTCCAACACTTTACCCACAACCGAAGTAAGGCTCACTGGTCTATAATTACCAGGGTTGTCTCTACTCCCCTTTTTGAACAAGGGGACAACATTTGCTAGTCTCCAGTCTTCTGGCACTATTCCTGTAGACAACGATGACATAAAGATCAAAGCCAAAGATGCAATCTCCTCTCCAGCTTCCCAGAGAATCCTAGGATAAATCCCATCCGGCCCAGGGGACTTATCTATTTTCACACCTTCCAGAATTGCTAACACCTCCTCCTTATGAACCTCAATCCCATCTAGTCTAATAGCCTGTATCTCAGTATTCTCCTCGATAACATTGTCTTTTTCCTGTAAAGGACTTTCCACGCATATCTCCCTTAAACTTTTTCCCTCTCACCTTGAAATCATGACCCCTGGTAATTGAGTCCCCCCCACTCTGGGGAAAAAGCCTCTTGCTATCCACCCTGTCTATACCTCTCATGATTTTGTAGACCTCAATCAGGTCCCCCCTCAACCTCCGTCTTTCTAATGGAAATGATCCTAATCTACTCAATCTCTCTTCATAGCTAGCGCCCTCCATACCAGGCAACATCCTGGTGAACCTCCTCTGCACCTTCTCCAAAGCATCCACATCCTTTTGGTAATGTGGCGACCAGAACTATATGCAGTATTCCAAATGTGGTCGAACCAAAGTCCTATACAACTGCGACATGACCTGCCAACTCCTGTACTCAATATGCCGTCCGATGAATGAAAGCATGCCATGTGCCTTCTTGACCACTCTATCCACCTGCGTTGCCACCTTCAGGGTACAATGGACTTGAACACCCAGATCTCTCTGTGCATCAATTTTCCCCCAGGGCTTTTCCATTTACCGTATAGTTCGCTCTTGAATTGGATCTTCCAAAATGCATCACCTCACATTTGCCTGGATTGAACTCCATCTGCCATTTCTCCGCCCAACTCTCCAATCTATCTATCTTCTGCTGCATTCTCCGACAGTCCCCTTCACTATCTGCTTCTCCACCAATCTTCGTGTCATCTGCAAACTTGCTAATCAGACCATCCATACCTACCTCCAGATCATTTATGTATATCACAAACAACAATGGTCCCAACACGGGTCCCTGTGGAACACCACTGGTCACAGTTCTCCATTTTGAGAAACTTCCTTCCACTACAACTCTCTGTCTCCTGTTGCCCAGCCAGTTCTCTATCCATCTAGCTAGTACACCCTGGACCCCATGCGACTTCACTTTCTCCATCAGCCTACCATGGGGAACCTTATCAAACGCCTTACTGAAGTCCATGTATATGACATGTACAGCCCTTCCCTCATCTATCAACTTTGTCACTTCCTCAAAGAATTCTATCAAGTTGGTAAGACGTGACCTTCCCTGCACAAAACCATGCTGCCTATCACTAATAAGCCCATTTTCTTCCAAATGTACATAGACCTTATCCCTCAGTATCTTCTCCAGCAGCTTCCCCACCACTGACGTCAGGCTCACCGGTCTATAATTTCCTGGATTATCCTTGCTACCCTTCATAAACAAGGGGACAACATTAGCAATTCTCCAGTTCTCCAGGACCTCACCCATGCTCAAGGATGCTGCAAAGATATCTGTTAAGGCCCCCGCTCTTTCCTCTCTCGCTTCCCTCAGTAACCTGGGATAGATCCCATTCGGACCTGGGGACTTGTCCACCCTAATACCTTTTAGAATACCCAACACTTCCCCCCTCCTTATGCCGACTTGACCTAGAGTAATCAAACATTTGTCCCTAACCTCAACATCCGTCATGTCCCTCTCCTCGGTGAATACCAACGCAAAGTACTCATTTAGAATCTCACTCATTGTCTCGGACTCCTCGCATAACTTCCCTCCGTTGTCCTCGAGTGTGCCAACCCTTTCTGTAGTTACACTCTTGCTCCATATGTACGAATAAAAGGCTTTGGGATTTTCCTTAACTCTGTTTGTTAAAGATATTTCATGACCCCTTTTAGCCCTCTTAATTCCTCGTTTCAGATTGGTCCTACTTTCCCGATATTCTTCCAAAGCTTCATCTGTTTTCAGTTGCCTAGACCTTTTGTATGCTTCCTTTTTTCCTCTTTGCTCGCCTCACAATTTCGCCTGTCGTCCATGGTTCCCTAATCTTGCCCTTTCTATCCCTCGTTTTCACAGGGACATGTCTGTCCTGCACTCTAACCAACCTCTCTTTAAAAGCCTCCCACATATCAAATGTGGATTTACCCTCAAACAGCTGCTCCCAATCCACATTCCCCAGCTCCTGCCAAATTTTGCTATAGTTGGCCTTCCCCCAATTTAGCACTCTTCCTTTAGGACCGTTCTCGTCTTTGTCCATCAGTATTCTAAAACTTACGAAATTGTGATTGTGATCACTATTCCCAAAGTAATCCCCTACTGAAATTTCAACTACCTGGCTGGGCTCATTCCCCAACACCAGGTCCAGTATGGCCCCTTCCCAAGTTGAACTATTTACATACTGCCCTAGAAAACCCTCCTGGATGCTCCTTACAAATTCTGCTCCATCTAAACCCCTAACACTAAGTGAATCCCAGTCAATGTTGGGAAAATTAGAATCTCCCATCACCACCACCCTGTTGCTCCTACATCTTTCCATAATCTGTCTACATATTTATACCTCTATCTCACGCTCACTGTTGGGAGGCCTGTAGTACAGCCCCAACATTGTTACCGCACCCTTCCTATTTCTGAGCTCTGCCCATATTGCCTCACTGTTCGAGTCCTCCATTGTGCCCTCCTTCAGCACAGCTATGACATCCTCTTTGACCAGTAATGCAACTCCTCCACCCCTTTTACCTCCCTCTCTATCCCGCCTGAAGCATCTATATCCTGGGATATTTAGTTGCCAATCTTGCCCTTCCCTCAACCAAGTCTCAGTAATAGTAATAACATCATAGAGGATTAGATAGGGTGGACAGTGGGAGCCTTTTTCCTCGGATGGTGATGGCTAGCATGAGGGGACATAGCTTTAAATTGAGGGGTGATAGATATAGGACAGATGTCAGAGGTAGGTTCTTTACTCAGAGAGTAGTAAGGGCGTGGAATGCCCTGCCTGCAAAAATAGTAGACTCGCCAACTTTAAGGGCATTTAAATGGTCATTGGATAAACATATGGACGATAATGGAATAGTTTAGGTTAGATGGGCTTCAGATTGGTTTCACAGGTCGGCGCAACATCGAGGGCCGAAGGGCCTGTACTGCGCTGTAATGTTCTATGTTCTATGTTCTATGTACTCCCAGCTACTAATCCAAGCCCTAAATTCATCTGCCTTAGCTACTACACTTCTCGCATTAAAACAAATGCACCTCAGACCACCTGTCCCTTTGCGTTCATCATCTGCTCTCTGCCTACTCTTCCCCTTAGTCACACTGACTTCATTATCGAGTTCCTTACAGGCTTTAGTTACTACCTCCTTACTGTCCACTAACCTCCTCATTTGGTTCCCATCCCCCTGCCACATTAGTTTAAACCCTCCCCAACAGCGTTAGCAAAAGCAAGCCCTCGGACATTGGTTCCAGTCCTGCCCAGGTGTAGACCGTCCAAATTGTAATAGTCCCACCTCCCCCAGAACCGGTCCCAATGTCCCAAAAATCTGAACCCCTCCCTCCTGCACCATCTCTCAAGCCACTCATTTATCCTGCCTATTCTTTCATTTCTACTCTGACTAGCACATGGCACTGGTAGCAATCCTGAGATTACTACCTCTGAGGTCCTACTTTTTAACTCGGCTCCTACCTCCCTAAATTCTGCTTGTAGGACCTCATTCCGTTTATTACCCAAATCATTGGTGCCTATATGCACCACGACAGGTGGCTGTTCACCCTCCCCCTTCAGAATGTCCTGCAGTCGATCGGAGACATCCCTGACCCATGCACCTGGGAGGCAACATACCATTTGGGAGTCTCGTTTTCTACCACAGAACTGCCTATCTACTCCCCTTACAATCGAATCCCCTATGACTACAGCCCTTCCACGCGTTTTCCCGCCCTTCTGTACAGCAGAGCCAGCCACAGTGCCATGATCCTGGCTACTGCTGCCTTCCCCTGGTGAGCCATCTCCCCCAACAATATCCAAAATGGTATGCTTGTTTTGGAGGGAGATGACTGCAGGGGACACCTGCACTGCCTTCCTGCTTTTTCTCTGCCTTTTGGTCACCCACTCCCTTTCTCCCTCAGCAATCCTAATCTGCGGTGTGACCAATTTGCTAAACGTGCTATCCACAACTTCCTCAGCACTGCCCAAATATATCAGTTCACTCACCTTCCCAGATGCAATTCAACCGCTCCCACTCAGCTCCGCTGCCGAAATGAAGAACTTACCTTTTCGACAGCCCCCGGTCCTCGCTCTCACCACTCCCGCTGCTGCTGCAAAATGGAGGCCGCTGATTCCACGAGGTAAGTATTTAAATGGGAAACTTACCTCCCAGCAGCCCCCTGGTCCTCACTCTCACTGCTCCCGCTGCTGCTGCAAAAGTGGAGCTGCTGCTGCAAAAATGGAAAGCTACACAGATTTATGACATGCCCCTCCTCTGAAATCTTGTCCTCACTTATGCCAGCTATTCTGCTTTATCTTATGCCTTAAGCACATTGAAATATAGTCCTGAGTATCTCAGACTGCAAGTGTCCGTATATACACTGTGCCTGAGGTTTCTCATCTCTAACTATAACTCTTCAATTCCTTATGTACTGTAACAATCTCAATTCACATCTGTACATAGTAATGATCAAATACAATTCAATAGTGTGGTGTCTAAAGCCTATCTATTCACATCCTCATTCTAGAATTGTGTTTTTTCTCTTTCTGATGTCAGTGCCAAAGTCATATTAATCATCTACGTCATGATTTAATGCTGTGATCACCACTGTCACCATTTACTACCTGCCCCTACGAAGTCCAAATATTACAGGTCGAGCCAATCTGGTGGCTTAGTGGTTAGCACTGCTGCCACACAGCGCCAGGGACCCGGGTTCGATTCCACCCTCGGGCGACTGTCTGTGTGGAGTTTGCACATTCTCCCCATGTCTGCTTGGGGTTCCTCCGGGTGCTCCGGTTTCCTCCCACAGTCCAAAGATGTGCAGGAAAGGTGGATTGGCCTTGCTAAATTGCCCGTAGTGTTCAGGGGTGGGTAGATTAGGTGGGCTATATGGGGTTGGGTCTGGGTGGGATGCTCTGATAGTCGGTGTGGACTTGTTGGGCCAAAGGGCCTGTTTCCACACTGTAGGGATTCTATGATGACACTCCGTACCTGTCTGAGGAATAACTGTCCCACATCCTATGATAATCATATACAGTATAATGCATTGGTTCGCCTAAGATCAAGCCCCCCTGTTTCTCCTGATATCCCGTCTGACAAAAGAAGATCATAGAACATAGAACAGTACAACACAGTACAGGCCCTTCGGCCCACGATGTTGTGCCGAACTTTTACCCGAAACCTAAGGTCTATCTCACCTCCACCGCTACCTTATACCATTATCCATATGCCTATCTAATAGCCACTTAAATGCCCCTAATGAGGCTGACTCCACTAGCCTCTCTGGCAATGCATTCCACGCCCCGACCACTCTCTGAGTAAAGAACCTACCTCTGACGTCTCCCCGATATCTACCTCCTTTCACTTTAAAACTATGTCCCCTCGTAAAAGCTACCTCCACCCTAGGAAAAAGTCTCTGGCTGTCTACTCTATCTGTACCTCTGATCATTTTGTACACCTCTATCAAGTCACCTCTCATCCTTCGTCGTTCTAAAGAGAAAAGCCCTAGCTCTCTCAACCTTTCCTCCTAAGACCTTCCCTCCATTCCAGGCAACATCCTGGTAAATCTCCTCTGCACCTTTTCCAATGCTTCCACATCTTTCCTGTAATGAGGTGACCAGAACTGGACATAATACTCCAGATGTGGCCAAACCAGGCTTGATCTTGATTGATCTGTTTGTCTGATGACCGTGGCTTCTGCTTTCCTGTACTTTCATCAGACTTTATGCCCTGGCATTAAAGTTGGCAGAGTTTTCATCATGTGCCAGAGTTGTACCACCTTTGTTTCCTGCTGTTGCTTTTCTTTAGTTGCTTTACCTTCTCAAGGTTATGTTTAGCTTGAGATCATGTTCTAAAGCTGTACATCTGGTTTTAAACATCACCCTATTAACAATTCCATTGATAAGCACCTATTATTCGGTAGTGCTGCACAGTAACTGAGCAGAACCCATTCCCAGCTTAGATTTTTATGCATCAGTGACTTCATTGCATCTATACTTCTCTTTGAGAGATAGTAGGAACTGCAGATGCTGGAGAATCTGAGATAACAAGGTGTAGAGCTGGATGAACACAGCAGGCCAAGCAGCATCAGAGGAGCAGGAAGGCTGA
>NC_063359.1:655581-682553 GCF_021869965.1 Rhincodon typus
TTAAGACATGACACAAGGCTGAGTGTTAAAAGTCTGCTCCAGTGGTTTGGGTTTAATCTGAAATTATCTTTCATTGCGGTGCTGAGGGAATGCTGCACTGTCAAAGGTTGCTGCAGTTTGCACGTAACCCTGTTAGGTGGAAGTAAAAGATTTCTTGCCACCACTAGAAGATGATCACAGGAGAGCTTCTCAGTTTCCTGGCCAATAATGATCCTTAAACTGAAATCATAAAAAGATTGTCTGGTCCTTATCACATTGTTCTTTTTGGGAGCTTGCTGTGCATAAATTGTTTCCTACATGGCAATTAATAGAACTATTCTATTGGGTGGAAAGTACTTTGAGACATCAAAAGAATGTCACCTGCTGACAGCACAGGACTTCCATTCCCACGTACTTGTTGAAGCAGCATCATTACAGCTGAATCTTGGCCCCTCAGGAGCAACAACACAATGATGAGGAGAATGTTAGTCCTCTCTAGGGACCATCAGCTGTGATGAGACATTGCAGCACTGAACCACAGGTCACTTGTTGCTTGGGACCCACTTCTGTTGTCTTACACTGAGATACAGGCCAAGGGAAAGACTTCCTCTCAACACAGGAAGGAACATGAGCAGAACATCTCCTTCCTTCCTACAGGTTCCCCAAACCAATACAACAAATAATTCTCACAAAGAAGGGAAGAGCGCAGATATTACAGGACCAAACAAACAGGGGAAATCACAGTGCTGAAAAAAACAGGGCAATCATCAGGCCAGCAACTTCATCCTTCTGTATTCCTGATCTTAACCCTTCAGCCCCAATAACAACTCAATACCGATCACTGCAACAACGACACAGAGTGCAGGCAGATTTACCTTGCGGCATTCCTGGTTCTGTAGTGAGTGTTTTCAATTGTTCAATACCTTGAAAAAACAAAGTTAATGATAGCAAAGTGAAATTGTAACACCTTAAAAATAAATAAATTACACATTTCATTTGTAATATGAAAAAGAAGGAAGCTAAAGTCTTTCTGTGTGACGTGATCCGAGGCAAGAACGGTATGTTATATTGAGCCCTATTTATTCTCAGCATTAGGAGCTCATCGTCTTGCTGCAGGGAACTAACTATGCTGCTGCTGGGTGATTAAAAGGACAATGACTTACTGCCGAACTCAGGGGCTCCGAGTGTCGGAGATAACCCAGACACCGAAACTGTGCACTGTAACAAAACAACGGAGCCATTCCTATACAGGAGCATTCAAAGAAATTGCTGATCTTAACTGGAATGTACTAAGTGGTGGGCAATAGTAAAACCATAAGATGTAGAAGCAGCAGTAGGCCATTCTGCCCAACTAATCTGCTCCACCTTCAATGAGATCTGATAATGCTTTATTTGATAATCCTTACCTCCACTTTCCCACTTTTCCCCATAAACCTCAATTCTTTTACTGATTAAAACTATGTCTATCCCAACTTTGAACTTACTTAACCCAGCCTCAAGAGACATCTGCAGTAAAGAATTCCACAGATTTACTGATCTCAGAGGGAAGAAATTCTTCCTTATCTCTATCTTAAATGGGTGACCTGTTATTCTGAGATTATGCCCTCTGGTCCTAGACTGTCCCCAGAAGAGAAAACAAAGCTTTTCCACATCTACTTTGTCAAGTCCCCGAAGAATCTTATCTTTTTCAATAAGGTCACCTCTCATTCTTTTAAATTCCAACAAGTGCAGGCCTAACCTACTAACCTTTCCTCATAAGACAGTCCCATCATCCTACTGAACCTTCGCTGGAACTGCCTCCAATGCCAGTAAATCTTTCCTTAGATAAAGGATCCAAAACTCTTCACAGTATCCCTGGTGATCCAACTAATTCATGCCTTGTATAGTGCCAAGACTTCAATAATTTTATATTCCATTCACTTTGAAACAATGGCCAACAGTTCTAGTATCTTCTATTATCCCATGCTAAATTTAGATGCAAGCTTTTCATGATTTATGCACAAGGACTCCCAAATCCATTTGTGCTGTAGATTTCTGTAGTTAAATAATATTCAACTCCTCTATTCTTCCTGCTAAGTGCATAACCTAGGTCTAACCTCACATTTTTCAACATTATATTCTCTCACTTTTTTATTACTCACTTAACCTACATATATCCCTCTGCAGACTCGTTGCCATTCTCACCACTTGCCCTCCCACCTATTTTTGTCATCCACAAACCTACCTATAATATATTAATTGTCCTCATCCAAACTATTAAGTTATATTGAAATTAATTGTGGCCCAAAAACTAATCCATGCAATACTCCACTAGTTATAGCTTGCCATCTTGAAAATGCTTTACTTTATCTCAACTTTCTGCCTTCCAATATTTCACTAAACTTCTTTCCATGCTAATATACTGTAACCAACTCCTTGAGTTCTTATTAATCAACTAAACATTCGTGAAATCATGCTGACTCTGCTTGATTGTACTATATATTTCCAAATCCTCTGCTTTTACATGTCTTATAACAGACTAACATTTTCCCAATAACAGGTGACCTACACTCACCTGTTCTTTGTCTCCTTCCCTTTGGATGTTACACTAGCTGTTCTCTAGGACCTTTCTAGAATCTAAGGACTCCCGGATGAAGAATACTGATATATCCACTGTCCCTGTAGCTATTTTCTTTAATGTTCCTGAATGTAGCCCACGTCCAGGAGATTTATTGGTTTCTAGCCCCATTAGCTTCCCTAGTACATTTTCTCATTTATTTCCTCCCCAACCTCAGCATTATGTTTTTTCATTTAGTATTCTTACAATGCTATTATTATATTCTACTTTGAAAACTGACACCAAGTATTTCTTCAATGCCTCTGCTATTCCCGGTTCCCCACTATTTCCCCAGCTTCTTTCTCTAAGAGGCCTACGTTTACTTTGGCTTTTCTCCTCCTTTTCATTTGGTTTTTATATGAACCCAAGTTTCTCTGTCTCAAGCTGAATGCTGATTCTATCATGTTATGGTTACTATTCTCTAAGGGACCTTTTACACTGAGACCATTTATTAATTACTGATGGTCCTTTTCCAGATGCAAAATAGCCCGATCCCCTTATTGGATCCACAATATTTTGTTCTAAGAAACTGTCTCAATACAGCCTTTGAATTCTTCCTCATACCTACTTTTGTCAATTTGATTTTCCTGACCTACACAATCAATGTTAATATTCACAATGTTATCATAAATAATAAATAATATCATAAATGATAAATGTACTACTTTTTTTTTAACATGGCCTCTATCATTTTATTCATTATCAGTCATTTTAATTCATTCATTCACAGGATGTGGATTAATGCTGACCCCAGCCAGCAATATTGCTCATCACTAATTACTTTTGAGGAGTTAGTAGGTGTGAGCTGCCTCCTGCAACTCCAACAACACTGAAGGAACAGTGATATATTACCAAGTTAGGATGATGAGTGGCTTGGAGGGAACTTGCAGATGAAAGTTGATTGAAGTTAACTTGGAAAGTTCATTGAAGCAAAAAGACTTCAAATGGCAGAAGGAAAAGTACAAGGTAGAAGTGAGGATGAACAAACTCATCGCAGCCAACAGCCTACTAAGAATATATACAAATATGTCCAAACATTATCAAAATTCAATGAAAAGGATACAGAAGCCTTTTTTCATTCTCTTTGAGAAAATGGCGAGGCAGATGAATTGGCCAGAGACTATGTTGGTCATGCTAATTCAGACCAAATTGGTAGGCAGGGAGAATGAGGTGTTTGCACAGCACTATCAGAGGAGGTGTCAAGAGAATAAGTAGTAGAAGAACAGGCTGTTTTGAGTGCTTACGAATTAGTACCAGAAGCATATAGACAATGGTTCAAAAACATAAAGGAGGAACCAGGTCAAACTTATATTGAGTTTGAAAGAATTAAACACAGCAACTTCAATCGATGGGCGAAAGCACAGAAGACAGAAAATGCATATGAGGCTCATAGAGAGCTTATTCTGCTGGAAGAGTTTAAAAACTCACTTCTAGAAATGATAAGAACTCATGTTGAGAAACAGAAAGTTCAAACACCAAGAAGAGCTGCAGAGATGGTGACGAATACGCATTAATGCATAAATTGAAATTTACCTTCCAACAAAGCACCATCCTCCAACTCATCCACTTCATTCTCGACCACAGTTCTTCAGCCAGACACACAGAACAGTCATGGGGACCAGGTTTGCTCCCCAGTATGCCAACATTTTCATACACAGGATCGAACAAGACTTCTTTGCTACACAGAACCTCTGACACCACAGACTACTTTTTAGAATCGGTCTCATTCTTGGACACACGCATTTCCATCAGGGACGGACACTTCAATACCTCACTCTACCACAAGCCCAAGGATAAGCTCACGATGCTGCACTTCTCTAGCTTCCTCCCTGAACATATTAAGACAGCCATCCCCTATTGATGAGGAGGAACGCGACAGACACCTGAACGTGTGGAAGGATCCCCTCATAGGAATGGGATACGATGTTAAAATCATCGATTGCCAGTTCCAACGTGCCACATCGAAAAGCCGTAATGACCTCCTCAGAAGAGACAGGGATACGGCCGATAGACCCTTCGTCGTCCAGTACTTTCCGGAAGTGGAGAAACAATGCCATGTTCTTCGCAGCCTTCATCACCTTATCGATGACAATGAGCACCTCACCAAGATCTGCCCCATGCCTCCACTTCTCGCCTTCAAACAACCGCCAAACCTTAAACTGACCATTGTTCGCAGCAAACTACCCTGCCTTCACGACAACATTGACCACAACACTACACAACCTTGTCCTGGCAACCTCTGCAAGACATGTCAGATCTTCATCTACTATCACATGTGGGAACACCACCCACCACATGTACAGCAGATACTCATGTGACTCAGCCAACGCTGTCTATCTCATACGCTGCAAGCAAGGATGCCCCAAGGCATGGTATATTGGCAAAACCATGCAGGCACTACGACAATGGATGAATGGGCACTGCGCAACAATCGCCAAACAGAGATGTTCACTCTCAGGCGGGGAACACTGCAGCGGGCAAGAACATTCGGCCTTGGATCTTCGAGTAAACGTCCTCCAAGGCGGAATTTGCGATACACAACAACGCAGAGTCGACAAGCAGAGGCTCCCTCCAACCCCCCACACACACCCTTTACCCCCAAAACACACACACACACTCTCTACCCCGACACACATCCTGCCCCACCCACACACTCCCCCTATTTGCCACACATGCGCGCACACACTCCTTCTCCCCAGCCCCTGCCCCCACACACACGCGCGCACACTCCTTCTCCCCAGCCCCCCACGCGCGCACACTCCCCAAACCAAGCACACACGCTCCCCCATCCCCCCAAACACACACCGTCTTCTGTCCTGGACACACTTTGTACTTCCCAACACACAGACAATCCCTCACAAACCCCCACAAGCACGCACACGCGCACACACACACTCTCTCCTCCCTCCCCATCCACCATCGCCACACACACACACATACTCCCTCTAGCCCTCCCAAACACACACACTACCCCTCCCACATACACACATTCATACACTCTCCCCAGCCCCTGCACACACTACAACCCACGCACACGCAAACTCTACAACCCGCGCACACACGCAAACGCCCGCCCGCCCACACACACACACGCCCACGCACCCTCTCCCATAAACACACACACACACACACACACTATCTCCCCATCCCCCCAAACACACACGCCCTCCCACCTGGACACACTCTGTACCTCTCCCCACACACACACACACCCTCACAAACCCCCACAAGCACGCGCACAGACACACTTTCTCCCCTCCCCATCCACCATTCCCACACACACACACACACACACACACTCCCTCTACCCCTCCCAAACACACACTACCCCTCCCACATACACACACTCCCCACCACCCACACACACTCTCTCCCCACCTACACATGCACACACTCACCCATCCCCACCTACACTCACACAAGCTCCCCCCCACACTCAGGCACATACACATACTCTCTCTCTGTCTCCCCCACACACACACACTCTCCCTCAGCCCCCCACCCCCACACACACACTCTTCACCCCCTCACACACACACACTCACTCTCTCCCCAACCTCCAGCACACACACCCCCTCTTTCCTCCCAACACACATACTTGCCCTGCCCAAACACACACACACACACTCTCTCTCTCTGTCTTTCTTCCCCCCCCACCACACACACACTCTCTCTCTTCCCATCCCCCCATACACACACACACACTCTTGCCCTGCCCAAACACACATATATACACACACACACACACTCTTGCTCACCCACGCTCTTCCCCACCTCCCCACACACAAATACTCACTTCCCCTCCCCCCACACACAAACAGACACACACTCTTACCCTCCTACACAGGCACACTCTTGCCCTGCGCGCCCCCCCTTCAAACACACACAGACTCTTCCCCGCCCCCACACACTATTTTCCCCACTGCCCCACACACACACGCGCACACACACTCTCTCTCTCTTCCCCCCTACACACACTGTTCCCCTCCATCCCTACACTCTTACTTCCCCAACACACACACACACACACACAATTTTGCCCTGAACAAACACACACACTGTCTCTTTCACCCCCAAACACACACACGCACACACTCACTCTCTTCCCACTTCCCCCCAACACACACACTCTTGGCCTGCCAAACACACGTACACACACAGACACACAGACACACACACACACACACACACACTCTTCTCTCCCCATCCCACCCACACTCACGTTCACACTCTCTCTCCCTCCCAAACACATTCTCTCTCTGCCCCACACACATACTCTCTCCCCACGTACACACACTCCCACAAACTACCCCACACCCTCTCACGCATACATACACTCTCGATTCCACCCCCCACGCGCACATACTCTCTTTCCCCTCCACACGCGCACGCGTACATACACTCTCGATTCCACCCCCCACGCGCACGCACACTCCCCCCGACACACACAGGCAAGTCCCACCACACGCACAGGCGCTCTCCTCCCCCCACCTCCCCGCCACACGCACAGGCCCTCCCCCCCCCCCCCCCTCCCCCCACACACACCGCCACTCTCCACCTCCCCCCACACACACCGGCACTCTCCACCACCCAGCACGTGCGCATACACACACACACACACAAATCTATAGGGTGAATCTGTACTTGCAGATCGATTTTATTTTGTTCAAAAAGCACACAATTTATACACAGTTGACGTGGTATTTTACGAATTTCTACCTTAGAAAAAAACCAGTCTGACTCCAAAGCAGAACACAAACAGATTCTAAATAACGCCTCAACCAAATATGCATTGTCTGACCTAAAGTGTCACATCCTCTTTACACTGATAAAACCTCTAGTTCGGTTTGTTTAATACATCCTCCTCAGTGGTGTGACTCTTTATTCTTTTACTTACAAATTCTGTGTTCTGTGTACTTTTTTCTCACTTCACCTGACAAAGGGGCTAAGCTCCAAAAGGTTGTATTTTCAAAAAACCTGTTGGATTGTAACTTGCAGTCATGTGATTTCTGACCTTGACCACCCAAGTCCAACACCGGCACCTCCACATCATCAAAAACAAAACGATCACACTGGGAACAGTTTACCATAGGTGGAACAAAGAAACCCAAGAGGGTAAAAAGGAGGTGGAAGACCTCAGAGATAGTAGGAACTGCCGATGCTGGAGACTGAGATAACAAGGTGTAGAGCTGGATGAACACAGCAGGCCAGGCAGCATCAGAGGAGCAGGAAAGCTGACGTTTCGGGTCTGGACCCTTCTTCAGAAATGATAGAGGGGAAGGTGGCTCTGAAATAAATAGAGTGGGAGGTGATGATAGAAGGTGGATAGAGGAGCAGATAATTGGAGAGAAGATGGACAGGTCAAGGAGGCAGGGAAGAAGCCAGTAAAGGTGAGTCTAGCTAGGGAGTTGGGGTGGGGGTTGGTCAGTGAGGGAGGGAGGGGCGGGTAGGTGAGAGGGAAGACAGACAGGTCAAGGAGGCGGGGATGAGGCTGGTAGGTAGGAAGTTTGTGTGGGGTTTGGTCAGTGGGGTGGGAGGAGCGGATAGGTGGGAGAAAAGACGGACAGGTCAAGGAGGCGGGGATGAGGTGGGCTGGTCTTGGAATGAGGTCGGGGGTGGGGAGATTTTGAAGCTCGTGAAGTCCACATTGAGACCATTGGGCTGCAGGTTTCCCAAGCGGAATATGAGGTGCTGTTCCTCCAGCCTTCCGCTGGCATCGTTGTGGCACTGGCGGCAGCCCAGGATGGACATGTCGTCCAAGGAGTGGGAGGGGGAGTTGAAGTGGTTTGCGACTGGGAGGTGTTGTCGTTTGTCACGAACTGAGCGTAGATGCTCCACAAAGCAGCTTGGAGAGACCTCAGGTGTTTTCACTGTGATGGAGTGGGATGCACAATGTCACAGTGCTGGTGGTTTGAGAGGCACTGGGAAAAGGTGTTTTCACTGTAATAAGGTGGGACACAAAGTCACTGTGCCAGTGGTTTAAGAAAGGCACTAGGAGAAAGAATGTGGTAAAAGAGGCTAAACCAATGGGATTAGTTGAGAAAGTAAAGGAAATCCCAAAAGTCATCGAGGAGCTGCAGGAAGAGCACACAGCCTAGCCACAGGCTGGATAGTGAGATGGTACCTCTGTGGGTAAGGCTTACTCAGGAAGAACAGGGCAAGAAGAAGTTAAAATATTGAGAGATACAGCAGGGCAACCACTCTCTAGCAGTAAGAAATGAAATTATCTGCACTCCTTCTGAAATATTACCCAAGAAAGTGGTAATCTGTAGAATAAATAGAGAGAGATTTAGCATTCCCTTATGTAAGATCAAGATGGAAAGTCCAATTAAGACTGAGGAAGCGATAGTGGGAGTGATTAAAAGAGTAACAATTCCAGGAATACGATTTGTTCTTGGAAACAACCTGGCAGGAACAAAGGTAGGAGTGACACCCCTCGTAATGGAGAAGCCGAAGGAAAACCAGGGAACTGAGGAATTACAAGAAAAATATCCTGGAATTTTTCCAGACTGTGTGGTAACAAGATCCCACAGTCATAAGTTACAGCAAGAAGGAAAAAGCAAAGAGAGAGATGGAGGAGCTGAAGTCCAATTAGCTGATACCCTGTTTGATGAAATGTTGAAGGAAAAACCTGAACAGGTAGAAGAACAGGCAGAGGTGTTTAGTTCTGAAAGATTAATGGAGTTACAACAAAAAGATGAGACAATAAAAGGTTTACATCATAAAGCCCACTTAGAAAAGAAATCAGAATGTATTCCCGAATATTATTATCTTACGGATAGAATCTTTAGGCGAAAATGGAGACCGCAGCAGTTCAGTGCAGAGGAGAAATAGGCGGATGTTCACCAGATTGTTGCCGTTAGTATACAGAAAGGAAGTACTGCAGGTAGCACGTGAATTACCTGTAGGAGGTCATCTAGGAGTGAGGAAGACTCAGGCGAAAATACAAAAGCATTTCTATTGGTTTGGATTACATAAGGATGTGGTTGAATATTGCTGGACCTGTCAAATGGTCGGAAAGCCACAGGCAGTGATAAAACCAGTGCCTTTGATGCCAATTCCCGCATTTGAAGAACCTTTCATATGGGTTAGGATTGATTGTGTAGGTCCTCTCCCTCAAACCAAAAGTGGGAACCAGTATTTGCTAACCATAATGGATGTGTCTACCAGATTTCTGGAGGCAATTCCATCACGGAATGTGAAGGCAAAAAGGGTTATGGAGGAGTTGCTTGCTTTCTTTACCCGTTATGGACTACCCAGGGAGATTCAGCCAGATCAAGGGTCCAATTTTACTGCCAAACTATTTAAGGGGGTTATGGATAGTTTAGGCACCCAACACTCGAAATCAAGTGCATACCATCCTGAATCCCAGGGAGTATTGGAAAGGTAGCATCAGACCCTAAAGACCATGCTGAGAGCTTATTGCCAGGTTTACCCAAATGATTGGGATAAAGGTATTCCATTTCTATTGTCTGCCATTAGGTATGACTCAAATGAATCGACTCAGTTTACTCCATTTGAGTTGAAATTCGGACACAAAGTAAGAGTGCCTTTAAAATTAAGGAAAAGTTGATAGGTCTGAAGTCAGAGATATCACAGTTGGATTATGTATCGGAGGTGAGAGAAAGATTAAACAGAGTAGAACAATTAGCTAGATAACATTTGAAGGTGGCACACATTTAAAGAAGCAAGAAGCAGTTAAGAAGTCTAAAATTCGTACGTTTGCTGGGGATAAAGTATTGGTGCTGTTACCAGTGGGTTATACAAGTGGGACTTGTGTTTATTGGAACAGCAAACTAGTAGAATATTGTTCAGTTAGGGAAAAGTTAGGAGTTGGAGTAATTGTTCAGTTTGTTCGTAATCCTGTTAATTTGTCCACTGTTAGGGTTAAATGAATAAATTGTTACTTGTTACTTATAAAGTGAATATCATGGATTTTCTTTCATTTAACTTCCCCTTCTCTGTACCAGTTTAACAGATTAGGTGAGGTGAGGTGAGGTGTTGTGAGGTGAGCTTCTCCGGGTGTTTCGGTCTAATTATTAGAAGGGGACCTCTAAACCCACCATAACTGATTGGGGACCGGTGTTTCAATTTTAATTATCAGAGGGGTTCAACCTCACCTTCATAACAGTACGCACATACCTGTACACTGATCACTCATCATCAAGTTGGTTCCTTGAATCCAGGCAATACAGCAAATCCTGCAAGAAAACGCAAGCGAAGATAAGCAGATTGAGCAAGAAGGTACACATTAAAGACCAGCAGTCTCAATTCCCTCAAATACACTTGCAAATTGGAGATTTTTTTCAAAAATTCATTCATGAGATGTGGGCATCACTGGATGGACCACCATTAATTTCCCCTCTCTAACTGTCCTTAAAGGTGATGGTAATGAGCTAACTTCTTAAACCACTGTAGATTTTGATCCAGGAATAGTGAAGGTGAGGCAATATATTTTCAAATCAGAATAGTGTGGGGCTTAGAGGGGAACATGAAGGTGGTGGTGTTTCCAAGCATTTGTTGCCCATGTCCTTCTAGGTAGTCAAGGTTGTGAGTTTAGAAGGTGTTAGATAGGAACAAGAGTAGACCATTGAATCCCTGAGCCTTTTTCAACATTCAATGAGATCATTGCTGATCTGTGGCCTGACTCCATACACCTGCCTTTAGACCCCATCCCTTAATACCCTCTCAGATTTAAACTTAACAACAGATCTAGCATCCACAACTGTTTGTGGAAGAGAGTTTCAACCATCTACCAAACTTTGTGTGTAGAGGTGCGTCCTAACATCTCTCCCGAATGGTCTGGCCCTAATTATCAGACTTATGCCCCCTAGTTCTGGAATCCCCAACCAGTGGAAATAGTTTGTCAACCCTGTCTTTTCCTGTTAATATCTTGAAGACTTCAATCAGATCACCCCTTAACCTAAGTTCTAGAGAAAACAGGCCTATTTTGTATAACATCTCCTCATAACTTAACCCCTCAAGTTCAGGTTTCACTTTTGTAAACCTACAGCACACCCCCTCCAAGATCAATATATTCTTCCTAAGGTGTGATGCCCAGATGGGCTCACAGTGTTCTAGGTGGGATCTAACCAGGGTTCTGTATAACTGCAGCATAACTTGAGTCCTTATAGTCCAGTCCTGTGGAAATAAAGATTTCCTGATTATTTCCTGCACTTGTTCATGGCATTTTAAAGATCCATCACCTGAAACCCCAAGTCTCTTTTTGGACATCAAGAGATGTATTTAACTTCTTACCATCTAGAAAGTACGCTGATTTACCCTTTTGTCGGTCCCAAATGGATAACTTTACACTTGCTGACATTGAAATCCATCTTCCATAGTTTTGCACATTCACTTGGTCGATCAGTATCCCTTTGTAATTTCATGCTATTATACTAACTGTCTACATTGCCACCTACTTTTATATCACCAGCACCTTTGGATATATGACTTCCTGTGCCATTATCCAAGTCATTAATAACATAAATAATTGAGGCCCTAACACACATCCTTGAGAGTCATCGCTGGGCATATCCTGCCTATTTGAAACCTACCCACTATCCCTACTTCCTATCGCTGACTACGCAATCAATTTCCCAGCCGCATCAGTAATTTGCCCTCAATACAGTAGACTTCTTGGGTGGCACTGTGGCTAGCACTGCTGCCTCACAGTGCCAGGGAGCTGGGTTCAATTGCAACCTAAGGCAACTGTCTGTGTGGAGTTTGCACGTTCTCCCTGTGCCTGCTTGGGTTTCCTCCAGGTGCTCTGGTTTCCTCCCACGGTCCAAAGATGTGCAAGTTATGTAAATTTCCCACAGTGTTCAAGGATGTGTAGATTAGATGCACCAGCCACAGGAAATGCAGGGTTACAGGGATAAGGTGGGGGTGGGGATGGGGATGGGGATGCTCTTCAAAGGATCAGTGTGGATTTGTCAGGCTGAATGGCCTGTTTCCACATTGTGGGGACTCTATCATTCTTCCTTGGTTAAGTCTCTTACGAGAACTTTATCAAATGCCTCTGGAAGTCCATATAAGCAGCATTCATAGCCAATGCCTTGTCCACTACTCCAGTCACCTCTTCGAAAAAATTCAGTGAGGTTTGTCAGGCATGACCTACTGGTCATGAATCTATGCTGGCTCTCCACGATTTACTGAATATTTGAGGTTTTCAGTTACTCTGTCCTTGACTATAGACTCCAGCAATTTCCCCATGACAGATGTTAGGCTAACCAGTCTGTAATTCCCCGATTTTCCTCTTTTGCTCTTCTTAAATAGCACAGTGACAAATGTTGTCAAAGGAGCCTAGGTGAGCTGCTGCTGCGCATTTTGTAGATGGTTTACACTGCCACTACTGAGCATTGGTGGTGAAGGGAGTGAATTATGAAGGTGATGAATGTGATGCCATTCAAGCAGGTAACTTTGTCCTGGATAGTGTCAAGCTTCTGGAGTGTCGCTGGAGCTGCATTCATCCAGGCAAGTGGGGAGTATTCCATCACACTCCTGATTTGTGCCTTGTAGATGGTGGGCAGGCTTTAGGGATTCAGGTGGTGAGTTACTTGCTGTGGGATTCCTAGCCTCTGGCCTGTTCTAACAGCCACAGTGTTGATATGACTGGCCCAGCTCAGTTTCTGATTAATAATAGCCCCCAGGATGTTGGGGTAATTCAGCAACAGCAATATTTTAAAAGTAGAATGATTAGATTTTTGTTTTGATGATGAGGGTCTATGAAGGTAATGTAGCTGATGTGATCAAATGCATTTCCAAAATGTGTTTGATAAAGTGCCACATATCAGGCTTGTCAGTACAATTAAACTCTTAGAATAAAAAGCACCAGTGGCAGCATGCATACAAAGTCAATTAACATAGTAGTAGTGAATAAAAACAAATTTGCTGGAAAAGCTCAGAAGGTCTAGCAGCATCTGTGAGGGAAAAAACAGAGTTAACGTTTCGGGTCCAATGACCCTTCCTCGGAACACGTTACTGTTCCGAGGAAGGATTATCGGACCCGAAACGTTAACTCTGTTTTTTCCCTCACAGATGCTGCCAGACCTGCTGAGCTTTTCCAGCAACGTTGTTTTTGTTCCTGATTCACAGCATCCGCAGTTCTTTCAGTTTTTATTCAGCAGTACTAAATGTTTGTTTTTCAGACTGGAGGAGATTCATGAGGTGCCCCAGGGGTCTACCATTAGACACCTGCTCTTTTTGTTTTGGTTAATAACTTAGGCATTGTTGTGCACAGCACAATTTCAAAATTTGCAGATGAAACTTCAACGTAACGTAAACTGTGACAAATTAACCTTTTAACAAATAAGACAAGTCAGCCATTCTGCCCCTCAGGCCTGCTCTGCCAGTCAATAAGATGACAGCTGATCTGAATGTGACCTCAACTCATCTTCCTGCCTGACCAAATCATACTTGACTCCCATTTAGAGTCACTAGGTGTAGCTCAGCCTTCAATACATTCAATGACCCTTCAATACAGCCACTGCTCACTGTGGAAGAAAATTCCAAACAAGTGATCCTTAAAAGAAATGCCTCCTCTTCACAAGTTAAAAGTTTGACGATACGAAGGTGGGTCGCGTCGTGGACAGTGCGGAGGGCTGTTCTCGGTTACAAAGGGACATTGATAGGATGCAGAGCTGGGCTGAGAAGTGGCAGATAGAGTTTAACCCTGAAAAGTGAGGTGATTCATTTTGGAAGGACAAACTTGAAAGCAGAATACAGGGTTAACAGAAAGATTCTTGGCAGTGTGGAGGAGCAGAGGGATCTTGGGGTTCATGTCCACAGTTTCCTGAAAGCTGCCACCCGGGTGGATAGAGTTGTTAAGAAGGCATATGGTGTGTTAGCTTTCATTAATAGAGGGATCGAGTTCAAGAGCCGTGAAGTTATGCTCCAGCTATACAAAAGCATGGTTCGGCCATATCTGGAGTATTGTGTCCAGTTCTGGTCACCTCATTACAGGAAAGATGTGGAAGCATTGGAGAAGGTGCAGAGGAGATTTACCAGGATGTTGCCTGGAATGGAGGGAAGGTCTTACGAGGAAAGGTTGAGAGAGCTAGAGCTTTTCTCTTTAGAACGACGATGGATGAGAGGTGACTTGATAGAGGTGTACAAAATGATCAAAGGTACAGATAGAGTAGACAGCCAGAGACTTTTTCCTAGGATGGAGGTAGCTATTATGAGGGGACATACTTTTTAAAAGTGAGTGGAGGTAGATATAGGGGAGACGTCAGAGGTAGGTTCTTTACTCAGAGAGTGGTCGGGGTGTGGAATGCATTGCCGGATAGGGTAGTGGAGTCGGCCTCATTAGGGGCATTTAAGTGGCTATTAGATAGGCATATGGATGATAGTATAAGGTAGGGGTGGAAGTTAGATAGACCTTAGGATTAGGGTAAAAGTTCGGCACAACATCATGGGCCGAAGGGCCTGTGCTGTTCTATGTTCTATGTTCTATGTTCTATATGGGAGACCCCTTATTTTAAACTGTACCCCCTACTATTAGATTCCCCCACATTCACTCAGCATTTGCCCTGTCATATCTTCTCAGAATTTTACATGCGTCACCACTCACTCCTCCAAACTTCAACAAATATTAGCCTAACCTCTTCAACCTTTCCTGATAAGACAACCTCTTCCATACCAGAAATCGGCCCAACGAACATTTACTAAATTTTTTCCAAATCTTCTTATGGAGCTAAAGCTGTACACAGTACTCCATGTGTGGTCTCACAACAACTCTCATATTTAGTCCATCTCCCTTGCAATAGAAAAAACAATATTCCATTGCCCATCCTAACTGCTTGCCACAGCTGCATGTTAACTTTTTGTGATTCACGCACAAAGACACCCAGATCCCTCCGTTTTGCAGTATCTTGCCATTAAAATAATAATCTGCTTTTCTATTCTTCCTACCAAAGTAATCCACCTCAAATTGTTTGCGCATTATACTCCCTCTGCCAAATTTCCACTTACTCAGTTAACCTAACTATATCCCTCTGAGGGCACTTTGCATCCTCCTCACAACTTGCTTTCCGTTGTATTATCTGTAAATATGATAACAATACACTGGGTCTCTTCATCCAGGTCATTAAGACAGCTGGAAAATAGTGAGACACTAGCACTGATCCACTAGCTAGTTTTCCAACCTTAAAATGACCCCATTCTCTCAATCCTCAATCCATGCTAGTAAATGATCCCAACACCACAAGTTCTTAAATGTAGAGCATAGTATGTAAAACTCATTTTTTTACTTTACTGTGTTATGAACTGAAATAAAAAAAAAACTCTAAGGTTCTTGTGAAGATTTGTAGCTCGGGTTGTGGATGAGGTTGTTGGTTTGCTCGCCAAGCTGGCTAGTTATAGTTCAGACGTTTCGTCACCATAATAGGTTACATTATCAGTGCGGCCTCCGATGAAGCATTGTTGTTCTATTCCACTTGGTATTTATATGATCCGGCCTGTTAAGTCGGGTTGTGTCATTTCCATGTTCGTGTATCCTGATGGCTAGTTTTCTTCTGGTCTGACCAATGAAATGTTTGTTGCAGTCATTACAATGTATTTTATAAACTACGTTGGTCCTGCATGTCATGGGTATGGGGTCTTTGATCCTTGTGAGTGTTTGTCATTGTGTGGCTGTGGGTTTGTGTGCTACCATGATTCCTAGTGGTCGTAGGAGTCTCATTGTCAGTTCTGATATGTTTGCGGCCAGTGTATTAGGGTGTACTGTGTTCTCTTGGCATTGTCTATCTAGTAGGCACCTGATGATGATGATGATGTTGGGATATCCCTTGTTAGCAAAGACCTAAAGTGAACAAAATGGTTAGAAGCCTACGGAAGTCCAGAACAGAAATTGCTGTCTTTGTCTCTGCAGTTAAAAAAAGTAAAGCCTAAAGAAAGGCAATTTATTTTCTCTCACCAGTTGCTGTGAGTTATTGCTTTTAAAAATAAGTCAAGGACTTTTTACACTTTGAACCAGTTGCTCTGTGCCTCCTATGTGACAGTACACGGCATAGAGAGAGATCACTGAACAACAAGTCCTTAAAGGCCAAAAGGATCATCCCAGTGAACCCTGTGGTCAGGGGCCATTAAACTGAGTTTCAATTTATGTCAACAGCTCAGAAGCTCTTCATGGGAGCAAATGTGACAGCAAGGTGCCAACAGTCTGCTTCAGATTCGGGGACTTGTCAGGGACAGAGATGTGTCATGAGCAAGAAAACAGTTTGGAGCTTCATTCTTCCAAATTTAATTGAAGGAAATTTCTACTGATGCTGTACTGGATGTCAGAAACCATTCTAATTATTTAGAACAACAATCAAAGAGGCAAGAAGAGGTGCTAGTCAGATACAGATGGGTGCCATCAACATACAAGTGAAAACTAAACTGATATTTTGGCTAATGTCACCAAAGGGCAGCATACAGACGACAATTATTAGGGTCCAAGAGCAAATCCTTACAAGACACCAGAGGTTACAGAATGAGAGCAGTAGAGAAACCACTACAAGCCATTTTCAAGTTATGATTGCATAGCTTAGAATGGCACCAGGTGAGAGCAGTCAAGGAGGCCAAGAAGTGTCATTTGTGGTTATGGTAAGAACTGTTTTAGTCCTGTGGTAGGGGCAGGGGAGTGAAGGACCTTAGAGGGAAAATGACAAACGATATTGATGATGGATCACTATTTTGCAATGAGTATACTGTCAATGCCTGGTTTTCTGAGGTGAAGGGCAATGATAATGGTTGGGGGAGAGAGAGCACGACGGGGAGAGAGAGAATAGCTAACATGAAGGCCAGAAATGAAGGCTGAGTGATCAGTTACTGAATATGAACATTGTCAAGAGAGAAGGAGACAGGTTTTATGGACAAGGTGAGCTTGGAACAGCATCAGGGAGATAGGAAAGAAAATAAAGAAAGAAGCAAGTTCAGGGCTCATGCAAGGAAACAGATTTCGTCATAGTCAGATATCATAAGACTAGAATTAGACAGGGGTCTACACGACAGAAAGTGGGCCAAATGACTTAATATTCATTCTGACATTGAGGTTGGGGTTAAATCAAGGTTCCACTATCAGTGTCTGGTGTTTCAGGTCGATGTGAGAAGATGTCATTGCCCTCTCTGCAGGGCTAGGAATTATTCTGATAACCACTTAGCAGGTTTCCCTCAATTGACACCTTCAAATAAAGAATAAGCAGTCATTTTTATAACACAAACTTGTGCACAAGAAGCCTGACATGTTAATCGATACAATAATGACTGAGCCCAGCGATTCCCCAGTCAGGACCATACTTTAAATATTTATGTAGCAAATATTAAGGTAAACGTCCTGAAAAAAAAAAAAAAAAATCAACCTTTTAACATCCTGGAGCCTGGCCATTCCACAATCTAAACTCTCCAAAATATACTCATTACTTGTGAATTACTATTGAATCGGTACAGTTCTCAGTTGTCAACATAACACTCCTTGCAACATGTAACTGACAGCCAAATTTATCTGTCCTTGTCTTTCAGTAATCGTGCTTAGAGCATGAAAATCCACAATGCATACAATGAGGTCAGCTGTTGTTGCCCTAAACACATGGGAATGTAGAAAAATCAACATTCCAGAACTGGGGTTTTTTTTTGAAGATTGTTTCTTGTGATTACAAGGAGTGAAGCTTTCTGTGCATTTCAAGCTGTCCACAGCATTCCTTCAGGAAGGGAACATATACAAACTAACACTGACATACAACAGTGCACAGACACACTCAAAATATACCTAAATTCTCCAGTGTCCACTGTGAGGTGAAACAATTTCAGCAGGAGACAACATGTTGTTAATAAACTCTAAAAATAGAGACCTGTATACAGATGAGGGAATTGAAAGCACCAAAGTCTCTGTTAAATAGAACTTTGCATTTGCTGCTCATCCCTAAATGCCCTTGAACTACGTCTCTCTCTGGGTCATTTCAAAGGGCAGTTCGAATTAACCATATTGCCGAATCTGGAGTCACATGTAGGCCAGATGAGGTAAAGACGACAGATGTGAATTCAAATTTTCCATCTGCCATGGTGGGATTACAAAATATTAGCCTGAAGTACTGGTTACCAGTCTAGTGGCAATATCATTGCATAGAGTCAGAGTCACAGACATAGAAACAGGCCCTTCAGTCCACCATGTCTGTGCCGACTGACAAACACCAAACTATACTAATCCCATTTACATGTACTTGGTCTATAGCCTACTGTAGCATTTTAAGTGCTCATCAGATGCTTCTTAAATGTTGCAAGAGTCACTGCCACTCTCTCAAACAGTACATTCCATATTTCTACCACCCTCTGGGTGAAAATATTTTACCTCAGATATCCTCTGAACCATTTACACCACTATCTCCCCCGGCGTCCTACTACCCAATCCTGTGCCCGAGATTTTTCCCAAATTCCTGACATCAAATATATATCTGCCAACTTTTTAAAAGTCTGCTGTAGCTCACTATCCACAGTTCTTAGCTGACATTCCCTTATCCAAAATACCATGGAATAGAATACATTACTCCCAAAGTCAAATGAAATATAACAGACTAAATAAGAAGTTCAAAAAGTCGAAGTCATAGTCACACAACATAAAAACAGACCCTTCGGCCCAACTAGACCATGTTCCCAAACCAAATTAGTCTCACTTGCTTGCATTTGGCCCATATCCCACCAACCTTTCCTATTCATGTACTTATCCAAATGACTTTTAAACATTGTAACCGTACCTGCATCCACCACTTCCTCTGGCAGTTAATTCCACACACTAGCCACCGTCTTTGTAAAAAAAAGTTGCCCCTCATGTCCTTTGTAAATCTTTCTCCTCATGTTAAAACTATGTCACCTAGTTTGAACTCCCCCACCTTAGGGAAAACACCTTTGCAATTCACGTTATCTGTCTCCCTCATGATTTTATAAACCTCTATAATGTCACCCCTCAACCTCCTCAGCTCCACCTAAAAAGGTCCCAGCTATCCAGACTCTCCTTACAATTCAAAACCTCCATTCCGGCAACATCCTCCCCAATTTAATAATATCCTTCCTCTATCAGGGAGACCAGAACTGTACACAATATTCCAGAAGAGGCCTCACCAACGTCCTGCACAACCTCAACATGACAGCCCAACTCCTATACTCAAAGGTCTGCGTAATGAAGGCAAGCGTGCAAAGCACCTCCTTAACCACCCTGTCTACCTGGGACACAATTTTCAAAGAATTATGTAATTGAACCCCTAGGTCCCTCTGTTCTATAAAACTACCCAGACCCCACCATTAATTGTATAAGTCCTACCCTTGTTTGTTTTACCAAAATGCAATACCTCATACTTATCCCAATTAAACACCATTTGCACTCCTCAGCCCATTGACCCAATTGATGAAGATCTCTTTGTAATCCTAGATAATCTTTTTCACTGTTCATTATACCATCAATTTTGGTGTCATCCGCAAACTTACTAATCATGTCTCCTACATTCTCATCCTAAGTGTTTATATAAATGACAAACAAAAGTGGGCCCAGCATCGATCCCCGATCACAGGCCTCCAGTCCAAAAAACAACCCTCCACCACCCTCCTCTGTCTCCTACCATAAAGCCAATTTTGTATTGTATTGCAAGCTCACCCTGAATCCCACATGATCTAACTTTACTAATTAGTCTACCATGCAGAATCTTAGCAAAGGATTTACTAAAGTCCAAGTTAACAACATCTACCACTCTGTCCTCATCAATCTATTTGAGAAAGTAACCAAAAAACTCAATGAAGTTTGTAAGACACAAATTTCCCTGGCACAAAATCATGCTGACTATCCGTAACCATTTTTTGCCTCTTTAAAAGCATGTAAATCCTTTCTTTCAGAATCATCTCCAACAACTTACCCACCACTGACGTCAGACTTACAGGTCCATAGTTCCCATGCTTCTCCTTACAGCCTTTCCTGCATCAGTTTATTAGCTTATCAACAAACCGCAACAAAGTGATGGGAATGTATTGTTATAAACATCAAAACATAGAAAATAGGAGCAAGAGTAGGCCATACGATCCTTCGCTCCACTAATTACAGGCAACTTTAAAATGACCTCATTGTCTCAATCCTATACCCATGCAAATAAATTATCCCCAAACCATGACCTCTTAAATATACAGCGTAGTGCACAAAAAAATCATCTTTTTTTTACTATTTTTCTGTATTTTGATTGTGGATTGAAATGGAAAATAGACTGTTTCTAATACCAAGGATTTTGGAAGAGATTGCTAAACTCCTTCAAAGCACTCATTGTAAGTGTTCTTATGCCGTTGGTTGTTCCACCAGCTAAGCTGAGGTGAGGATGAAGTCAGGTAATGCGTAAAGATCATATCTTTTTTACTTTTCCTGTATTTTTTGATTGTGGACTGAAATGGGAAAAGGACTGTTTCAAAAGCTAAGGACTGGTGATGGGTCACTGCAATTTTTAAAAGCAAGTGACCTGACGCTCATCCTAAGTGTGATTTACACAATTGTTGGTTCAACCAATGGGGAACATTCAGTTGCAAACAAATTGCAGCCAGGAAGACTCGGCCAGCAACAAGTAACTGATTGGTCTGTGGAGTGATTACCCATTGTCAATGACAGAAGTCTTCTACCTGCCAACAACTGTGTGGTTGTTTAGCTACCTGGGAGCCAGATTGAGGGCATCAACAAGACCGTCCAAAGCCTACAGATCTCCAGAAAGGAAACTGTCGTCTTTGTCACTGCAGTTAAAAGAGAAACATGAAGCCCATAGAAAGGCAATTTATTTTCTCTCACTTGTTGCTATAAGCTATTGCTTTTAAGAATAAGCCAGGAACTTTTACGCTGGGAACCAGTCACTCTGTGCCTCCTGCAAGCAAGTGAAAGTACCTGGCATTGACAGAGATCACCAAATAATAAGTTCTGAAAGGTCAAAAAGATCAGCCCAGCAAACCCTACAGACAAGGGCCATTAAACTCTCCTTCACTTTTGTTCTCCATCCATAATACCATATTTTTTGTCTGTATGGGAGTGTAGCGGGAGGTATAATGGGTTTAGAGTTGTAACCAGTGGAGTTATAGGTCAACAGCTCATAGATGTTTACCGGCAGCTAGAGTCTAATTACTTGTAATAACAAGGAATACTATCTAAGTCTAGAAATCAGATCAGTGCTTTTTGTCGACTGGATCTGAAAGATGGTAAATTGGGGAATTCGGTGTCGTTTTTAAAATCTTTAACATTTGGGATGACCCTGGGACTAGCAGGTTTTGATTTCCCAGGCACTACCCCAGCGAGACATACTAAGTGTTATCAAGGTAGAAAGAGAGAGTTTCAGAGACCATGCAAATATGCAATCGGCTCTTTATAGGATCAAATGTGACAGCAAGGTGCCAACAGTCTGCTTCAGATTCAGAGACCTGCCAGGGACAGAGATGGTGTTATTAGTGTAGTGATCCTAATGAGGTCGACTAGGTAGACCTGATAGAATATGAGCACCCTGATTGGATCAGTTTAACAGCCCCAATTAGGGAGCCCTGGATGACAGACAAGAACAAGAGCGTCAGACATCCTGTCATTCTGAGATAACAGCCGGATAATTTAGAGCAACAATGGAGGCGGCAAGAAAAGGTGCTGGTCAGGTCCAGACAGGTGTCATCAACATACAACCTCGCATTCCATTATCCAAGATCCTATGAAATAGAATATATCACTTCCAAAGTGAAATTAAACTTCAAAGTCTAAGTAAGATGAAAGCAAGTAAGTAAAAGGTTCAAAAATACTGTCAATTTATTAGATTTTTTTTAAATTCAAAGGATAAGGGCATCGCTGGCTAAGCCAGCATTTATTGCCAAACCATATTTGCCCAGAGGGTAGTTAAGAGTCAACCACATTGCTATGGATCTGGAGTCACATGTAGGCCAGACCAGGAAAGGATGTCAGTTTCCTTCCCTAAAGGATATTAGTGAACCAAATGGGTTTTTCCATCAATCGACAATGGATTCATGGACATCGTTAGGACTCCTAATTCCAGATTTAATTTATTGAATTCAAATTTCACTATCAAACTCAGATCTCTAGGACATTACCCGGGTCTCTGGATTAACGGTCCAGCAACACCACCACTAGGTCATCACCTCTGTTATCAACAAACCAGAATGTGGAGGTGCCAGGTTTGGACTGGGGTGGATAAGGTCAAAAATCTCACAAAACCAGGTTATATTCCAATAGGTTTATTTGAAGACACGAGCTTTCAGAGTCTCACCTGACAACTGAGCAAGAGTAGGCCAATTGGCCCTCTGAGCTTATCCACCATTCAATGCAAACATGGCTGATCATTCAGCTCAGTATCCTGTTCCTGCTTTCTTCCTTTTAGCCCAAGAACTGTGGTTGTACAGGACATTGGTGAGGCATCTTCTGGAGTATGGTGTCCAGTTCTGGTCGCCCAGTTATAGGAAGGACAATAGCAAGCTGAAGAGGATTCAGAAGAGATTTATCAGGATCTTGCCAGGTATGGAAGGTTTGAGTTATAAATAAAGGCTGGACAGGCTGGGACTTTTTTTTCACTGGAGCATTGGACGTTGAGAGGTGTCCTTATAGAAGTTCATAAAATCCTGAGGGGTATAGATAGAGCTAATGGTAGTTGGCTTTTCCCTAGGATGGGGGATTCCAAGATTAGGGGACACATTTTTAAGGTTAGAGGAGAGAGATTTAAAAAAGACTCGAGGGACAATTTTTTTCTCTTACACAGAGTGGTGGTTCGCATGTGGAATGAACTTCCTGAGGAAGTGATGGATGGGGGCACAATTACAACGTTTAAAAGACATTTGGATGATACATGAATAGGAAAGGTTTGGAGGAATCTGGGCCAAACGCAGGCAGGCAGGACTAGCTTAGTTTGGGATTATGTTCAGCATGGACTGGTTGGACTGAAGGATCTGTTTTCGTGCTATATGACTTAGAGTCTATAACTAGGTCTAACTCCTTGAAAACATTAATCTTTTGGTCTCATTTGCTTTCTGTGGCAGAGAATTCCACAAACTCAACACTCCGAGTAAAGAAATGTCGTCTCATCTCAATCCTAAATTTCCTCTCATCTCACTTCAGTCACACTTCTTACAGTGTGGCCCCAATTCTAGACTTCTCCACTATCAGAAACATCCTTTCTGCATCCACCCTGGATGGTCCTGTTAGAGTTTTAGTTTATAGGTCTCTATGAGATCTCCTCCCTCCACCCTCCCCATTCTTCTGAACTCCAGCAAATATAATCCGAACAAATTATCTCTCTTAATACATCAGGAATCAGTCTGGTAAACCTTCAACGCACATCCTCAGAGAAGGAAACCAAAACTGCACACAATATTCCAGGTAAGGTCTTACCAACGCTTTAATTTAGTTCCCCTATCTAACTCAACGTTTTTTTATGAATAACTGGGACCTGCGTTCCCCATTCATCAGAAAAAGAGAATTCTTACTCTTTTGTTTCCTGTCTACTACCCAGTTCTCTATCCTGTCAGTACACTACACCCAACCCCATGCACAAGGTAAAAGATTTATACAGACAGTTTGTCCCAGATGCATCTGAATCACAAATTTGCAGGCAAATGAATTAATGAGCGATGGAATGCCTTAAAAAAGATAGTCAGGTACAGACTAAACATATTGAGAGGCAGGGAAAAGGAACAACATTGAAAGCCAGAGAGCCCCAAATGATTTAAGATACAGAGACTAAAATTAAACATGAAACAGACGCTAATGATAAACATCAGACTGATGGAGAATCAACTTGTACATAGAAATGTCAAAGAACTGAAAAAGGAAATAAGAGACAAAAGAGAAGGTGAGAGACAGGATGAGGGTTAACGTAAAAAGGTCTGAAGTCAACATAGTAAAAACTTACATTTAGCATCAGAAAACATAACCAAAGCACTCCACAGGAGCATAGAGTCATAGAGTTGTACAGCATGGAAACACACCCTTCGGTTCAACTCATCCATGCAGACCAGATGTCCTAAATTACTCTAATCTCATTTGCCAGCATTTTCCCCATATCCCTCTAAAACCTTCCTATTCATGTACTCATCCAGATGCCTTTTAAATATTGTAATTGTACCAGAGTCCACCACTTCCTTTGGCAGCTCATTCCATACACGCACTGCCCTCTGCATGAAAAAAGTTGCCCATTTGGTCCCTTTTAAATATTTCCCCTCTTACCTTAAACCAATGCCTTCTAGTTTTGGACTCCTCTACCCTGGTCAAAAGGTTTTGACTATTCATGATTTTATAAACCTCTATAAGGTCACCCCTCAGCCTCCGACACTCCAGCAAAAATAGCCCCAGCCTATTCAGCATCTCCCTATAGTTCAAACCCTCCAACCCTGGCAACATCCCTGTAAATCTTATCTGAACTCTTTCAAGTTTAACAACATTTTTCCTACAGCAGGGAGACCAGAATTGAACACAGTATTCCAAAAGTGGCCTAACCAATGTCCTGTAGAGCCGCAAAATGGGGAGGTGATGGTCTACTGGTATTATCGCTGGATGTTAACCCAGACACTCAGATAAAGTTCTGAGGACGCAGGTTCAAATCCTGCCAAGGCAGATGGTGGAATTTGAATTCAATAAATATCTGGGATTAAGAGTCTAATGATAGCCATGAGTCCATTGTCAGGAAAAAGCCATCTGGTTCACTAATGTCCTTTAGGGAAGTAAACTGCAGTCCTTACCCAGTCTGGCCTAGATGTGACTCCAGACCCACAGCAACGCGGTTGACCCTTATTGCCCTCTGGGCAATAAATGCTGGCCTAGCCAGAAATACCCTCATCCTGTGAATGAATAAAGAAACAAAAACACATGACATCCAACTCCTATGCACTTACCAATAAAGGCAAGCATAGCACACACCATTGTCACTGCCCTGCAACTCCACATTCAAGGAACTATGAACCTGCACCCCAAGGCCTCTTTGTGCAGCAACACTCCCTAGAACACTGCCATTCAGTGTTTACATCCTGCCCTGATTTGCCTCATCAAAGTGCAACACCTCACATTGATCTAAATTAAACTCCATCTGCATGATCAAACAAATAAGGAATCTAGCCATACTAGGTCAGGTGAACACAGTTTGATCAGAGGTAGCTTCTAAGGAATATCTTAGAGGAAAGAAGGTGCCGAGATTTGATCATAGAATCTTACTGAGCATAATAGGCCCTTTGGCCCATCAAGTCTGTACCGCCCAAAAATACACTAAACCTATAGTTGTCCCATTATCCAGCACTTGGTCCAGAACCTTGAATGTTATGACATTTCAAGTACTCATTCAAAAGTTGTGAAGTTACCCGCTTCAATTACCCTCCCAGGCAACACATTGATGAAAATTGTTTTCCTCAAGTCCCTTCTAAATCTGCTTTTCACCTTAAAATCATACTCCATCCATATTATTGACAAAGGACAGCTGCTTTCTATCCACTCTGTCCATGCCCCTCATAATCTCGTACACTCCTTTATAAGTCCGCCCCCTTAGCCGTCTCTGCTTCAAAGAAAACAAAACTGAGTTTGTTGAGCCTCAAGGGAGATAATCCCTAAAATTCAGGCCTCAGGTCAAAATTGGTGTAATAGAGAGATCAGGAGGGGCTGAAAAGAGATGATACATAGGGAGGGACAAAGTCATTCTTTTGATAGAAAGGAAAACATTGTTTTCACTGGCAGAATAACTAGTGGCCATAAGATGCTGATTCTAGAGAATGGCAAAAGAATCAGAGAGAAGAGGAAGCACACCTTCCTTTCACAGGAAGTTGTTATGATATGCATTCCCTGAAAGAGTGCTGGAAGTAAATTTAACAATTACTTACAAAAAGTAAACTGTAAACAATTAAGGTCATGGAGGAAATAGAACAGCAGTGGGATGAACAGGAGGGCACTTTCAATGAGCCAGCACAGGATCCTTCATGCTATGTGACTGATTCAAGACAAGAGGTAATAAAACTCACATGTAGGATGTCAGTACATACAAAACAAGTTGTTAGTCACAACAGAATGGAAAACATGAAAATGTTCATGTAGTGTCCCGCAAGGTGACTAGCAGCAGTGATCAGGATAGAGAGTGTGGAGAAATTACGATGGGGGAGCATGATGAAGACTCTCTAATGAGAGGTGACGTTGATAAATTAATCTTTCTGCAGTTTTAGAGTCATAGAGTCTCACAGCACAGAGGCAGGCCCTTCAGCCCAAATTGGTCCATGCTGACCAAAATGTCCATCTACACTAACCCTATTTCCCTGCACTTGGCCCATATCTTTCTAAACCTATCCCATCCATGTATTCAGAGATAGTAGGAACTGCCAATGCTGGAGAATCTGAGATAACATGGTGTAGAGCTGGATGAACACAGCAGGCCAAGCAGCATCA
>NC_063359.1:712553-727038 GCF_021869965.1 Rhincodon typus
CACACACACACACACACACACACACACACACTCGCTGGGGTACACGGTTCCCCCCCACACACACACTCGCTGGGGTACACGGTTCCCCCACACACACACACTGACTCTCACTGGGGTATGGGCTCCCACATATAGTGACTCTCACTGGGGTACAGTCCCACGCACACTGACTCTCACCTGTATTTGCTAATTGTAATGTTAATGGGGGAAGCTGTGGTCACATCACTGTCCACATTGTTTTCTCCTGTGAACTGTATAAATATATGAAAGCTGTAGGGGATAATCCTGAGGAAAGCTGCAGCTTTGTTGAACTATCAGTGTTATCCCCTCACGAACCGGGGGAACAGCTTCCGGATGCACTGCCTTTTGGCACCGTAGCATCTGACCTCATATCCTGCTGCACCGCTCGGGCACCATGTTGGTTGAGGGCGAGATTCGGGTCTTCTGGGCGCCATATTGGTGATGGCTGTTTGTGTGGGCGCCATATTGGTAAGTTCGTTGCCTGTCTTGTTCAGAATAGGTGATAACCATTTCATTATTTGTGTTTCTCAAGCCCGGCATCATGTCGTGCTATCTCTGTCCAGCTTCAACGGCTCTTGGATCATATTCAGAATTTTTTTATTGTTTCTCCCTGTTCTTGCTGCTGAAATCTGGCACATTATACCCCCAATTGTCTGCCCCGTGCGCTAGCCTGTTTGTAGACTCTAGAAAACTGTCACTACTCTCCTTATAGTTCACATAATTTCCAAGTTTTATATTCTCTGTAAGTTCTGAAATTGTGTCGAGTCTAAGTCATTAATATTGATTGTAAAAAGCAGCGTCACTTGTATCAACCCCTCAGAAATGTCACTATAACCTATCCCTGGTCTGAAAATAGCTAGGTACCACTCCTACACTTGGAACAGTGTTATACCCCTGTTGCCACTATCCATTTGCTCTGAAGGCTGTTCTCTGGCCCTTTATCAAACACTTTATGGAAGCCAATATACTCCACATCAACTGCATCACTTCATCGACCCTCTTATTAACTTCAGCAAAAAAAAACACAATTGGGTTAGTTAAACAATATTTGTCTTTAACATATCAACGCTGGTTTTCTTTGATTTTTTATAAAATTATACCTTTTCTATTCACTCGGATGTGGATGTCGCTGGCTCACCAGCATTTTATTGCCCATCAATGCCCATTATTCCTTGCCCTTGAGAAGGTGGGGGCGAGCTGCCTTCTGGAACCTCTTTAGCCTATGTGTTGTAGGTTGATCCACAATGCCTTTGACAATTTCAAGACTTTAACCCAGCGACAGTAAAGGAACGGCGATTTAGTTTGCATGATAGTAAGTGACTTGAAGGGGAACGTAGAAGTGCTGACGGTGTTCTCATGTACTTCATGCCCTTATCCTTCTAGATGGATGTGGTCCTGAGTTTTGAAAATGATGCCTCAGGATTTTTGATGAATTTCTGCAGTGCATCTTGTACATAGTACGCACTGTTGCTGTTGAGCGTCAGTGGTGGAGGAATTGGATGTATGTGGACATGGTATCAATCAAGCGCCTGCTAGGTTATGCTGGTGTCATTTTTCAAAAGTATGAAAGAAGGAAGGAATGAGATACTCCCAAGGTCAAGATGGGCCTCACCTAACTTTTCACCCAAATCTCCAACATGTCTCGCCAGAGCCCATATTGCTCAGACCCCTATTAGTTTCTGCGCAAAAAATTGAATAACCAAAATGAGTATCCAGTCACAGGATGCAGGAACTTCTTATATCGATCGGCATTTTGCATATTGAACAGTCCACGCCCTGGTGACTTGATGATTTTCAATTACAGAATTTTATTGATCAGTTAGTTTGAAAGCATGGTCACAATACTGAGCGTGAAATTGTGTAAACTCCTTTCTTTCTACCAGTTGCATTTAGGATCAGTCCGTACAAAGTGTTCGATGGATCACTTAAAATCATCACTTTAATGACTATTTCCTTCATTGTTCTCACTGTTTTCTTCTTGTATTTCCAGCTACACTTTGTCGGAACAACCAGAAGTTCATCGTCTCCTGTAAAAGAGAGGAGGGTCAGTGGCCTCACAGCCGGTTCCAAGTTAGTGCCACACAGTGAGACAGCAAGTGAAGCACCGAGCAGTTTCCTTCGGACTGAGCTTTCCCTCCAACTGTCGGGGAGGCTGTGTCCTTTTCACAATATTTAATCCGTCCATACTGTAAACAGTTAAGAACCTTCTGATTTCTGCCTGTCTTTATCCCCTTGGACACTTGTGGACTGACTGTCTCACTTCAGCCACCAGCAGAACTCTGGATGGTAACTGTGAGTTTGACCAAATCCAGCCCCATGAAATGGAAGTGATCAGGAAGTAGAGCTACTTCCAGCTGAAATATACCAGGAATCAGCTGCTTAAGTGAGTAAAAGGAACATATCCAGTACCTTCTAGCACTATTGTGCAGTACTTCTCAGCTCATACACCTTCCAAGGGCACCCAGTGATTTACCCAGAGCTGTCATTCTGCTGAATTCAGGCTGTACCTATTGTTAATCGTAGTGCTGTTCGTGTAGTGTCCAGAGTTATACCCTATGCTGTGCTTTACCCAATCGTGTGACATTTGCTGTTCCCAACTTGATTGAGTTGTGTTAATGATGCACCTGAAGGCAAATTCTTCCTTACCCTGTGCTCCAAATATCATCGTTTTCCGAGCAAGATCCTTATGTAGAAAGGATAGCAGAGAAAATAAATCAGTTACATAATCAGAAATGTGACAAGAATTAAGCATTTTTTCTCTACATTATTTCTCAAAATACATATTTAAAGTATACTCACAAGTAGCTGGATTTATAATCAGGGGATTAAATTACATATAAAAATTATGAGAATTTGTTTAAATCTCTTGGATTGATGAACAGTCCAGAACAAATACAGTCAAATATAAAGCAGTTATGTGAGCTGTTCAGCCATGGGTCTGACTGAATCATTGCTTACAGCATCAATCCCTGGGGTACCCTTTCACCACATCTCCCGAGCCCGAAACACCCACCTGTTAACCAGTTCTGGGATAGTTCTCTTGGTACCTGTCCCTACAGTAATCTCAGGGCATTCAGCTTGTAGTACACGCTGCCATTTCAGTCTAATATGTAGGAAGTGAATGAAGAGATAACCCACCTGCAAAACAGAACCTGGGATAGACTTCCATGATGCTCATGCTCCTGTTAGACGCAGTGTGCGCACAATCTAATGGTCACAATTCATATTCTTCATTCAAATTTAGGGTGAGTCAGAAGGCTCTGTAATAATGAATTCCCTTCCTCACCCAAACAACAGTGTGACAATTGGATTGCAACAAGTCCACATCACGTATGAAGAGGGGAACTGATTTTAAATGGAACATAGGATCAGGAGAAGGCCATTCAGCCGCCCGAGCCTGTTCTGTCATTCAATGAAATCATGGCTGAACTGTGGCCTAACTCCAAATACTTACCTTTGGCTCATGTCCCTTAATACCTTCGCTGAACAATAATTTATCTAACTGATTTAAAACTAAAAACTGATCTAGCATCAACTACAGTTGGTGAAAGAGAGTTCAAAACCTCTACCACCTTTAATGTGTAGAAGTGCTTCCTAATATCTCTCCTGAATGGTCTGGCCATTTTTAGACTAACTTTTAGACAATGCTCTCTAGTTCTAGAATCTCCAACTAGTGGAAAATGTTTCTTTTTATCCACACTGTCTTTTCCTGTTACTATCTTGAAAAGTTCAATTAGACCACCCCTAGCATTCTAAATTCTAGAGAAAACAGACCTAATTTTTATAATCTCTCCTCTTAACTTAACCTATAAAGTCCAGGTTTCATTCTTGCAAATACAACAAAGAACTGCAGATGCTGGAAATTCTTAAAATGTGTCAGTGGACCTGAAACATTAACTCTGCATTCTCTCCACAGATGCTGCCTGACCTGCTGTGTTTCTCCAGCAATTTTCTGTTTTTTGTTTCATCATTCTTGCAAACCAACATTGTACTCCTTCCCCCCAAAGCCAATATATCCTTCCTAAAATGTGGTGCCCAGATCTGCTCACAATATTCCATATGGAGTGTAACAAGAGTTTTGTATAGCTGCAACATAACCTCTGTGTCCTTACACTTCAGTCTTCTCGATATCAAGGCCAGAATTCCATTATCTTTCTTGATTATTTTTGCACCTGTTCATCGAATTTTAAACATCAATGTTCCTGAACACTCAAAAATCTTTGGACGTCCATTGTATTGAACTTCATATCATGTAAAAAGTACCCTGATCTATTCTTTTTTGGTCCAAAATGGAAAACCTCACACCTGCTTACATTGAACTCCATCTCCCACAGTTTTGCTCATTTATCTATCAATATCCCTTTTTTATTTTATGCTATCAACTATACCGTCTGCAATGTCGTCTAACTTTGTGTCATCAGTACATTTGGATATTAGTCTTTCTGTGCCATTATCCAAGTCATTACTAAACAATATGAATAATCAAGGGCCTAGAACCGATCCTTTTGGGACACCACTGGTCACATACTGTCAATCTGAGTACCTATTCTTTATCCCTACTTTCTGTCACTTGCCATTCAACCAATTTTCCAGCCATATCAGTAACTTATCCTCAATCCGTGCACTTCATCTTTAGCTAACAGTATCAAACGTCTTCTGGAAATCCATATAAAAAGCATCCATAGACATTTGAGTTAATGTTTCGGGTCATTGACACTTCCTTAGCACTTGAGCCAAAACGTTAACTCTGATTTCTTTCCACAGATACTGCCAGACCTGTTAAGCTTTTCCAGCAATTTCTATTTTCATCCCTGATTTATAGCATCCACAGTTCTTTTTTTATCCGTAGACATTTGTTGTCCGCTATCTTAGTCACTACTTCAAAAAATTCACTGAGCTTTGTCATGCACGACCTGCCTATCATGAATCCATGCTGGTTCTCCCTGCTTAACTGAAAATCTTTGAAGTGTTCAGTTATCCCATCCTTGATTATAGACTCCCAACAATTTCCCCACCATAGATGTTGAACTAACTGAACTGTAATTCCCAATTTTCCTCTACTGCCCTTCTTAAACAGCAGAGTGATGTGTAATTTTCCATTGCAGAGGGGCAATTCCTGTATTGACGGAACTCTGAAAGGTTATAGTAGGGCAATGTACTCCCTACTTCCTTTATCATTCTTGGATGGAAATCATCAGTTCTTGGGGGGTTTTAATTCTTTAATTCCATAAATTTCCTCGTTATGAATGTTTTACATACATTAATTTTATTCAGTCCCTGTTCCTGATCCACTATGAATTTTCTCAGGCCTTCTGTCAAGTGGTCCTCCTTTACTAATGTAAATGCTGAGGCAAAGTAATTTTTCAACATGTCTGCATTTCTCCGTAGTCATTGATAATATTCCCAATATCAGTCTTTAGTGGGCCAACATTGCCCCTGACTACTTGCTTTCTTCTTATGTAACTATAAAATTTCTTTTAATGGACTCTAATTCTCCGTGTAAGCTTCCTTTCATAATCCCTTCTAGTAGCGATTATAAGTTGCTTTGTGGCCCTTTGCTGGTCTTTGTATCTTTCCCATTCAACAAGATCTGTGCTTTTTTTTGTCATTTTGAAAACCCTTTCTTTTAGTTTTACACTGTCTGTTTTGGTTTTAAATAGAAATTGATTGTGCTGTCATGACAGATCACATTTAGAATGAGCTGCATAGACCGTGTTAGGTAGCCAAGATAACAAGGTGTAGAGCTGGATGAACACAGCAGGCCAAGCAGCATCAGACGAGCAGGAAGGCTGACGTTTCGGGCCTAGACCCTTCTTCAGAAGTAGCCAAGATGTCCGGTGCTGCAGTGTGCTGTCTAATTGAACGAGTAAATCTCTGTGTTATCAGAAATTAAAATTGTATATCAGTCTAGTGATTTCTGAATACCAGGGTGCATATCAGTTTGGAATCTAATCTAGGAGTATGCATGGTTACATAAAGTATAACAGGCTCCTGGGAGTGAGTTAAGGCTGGAATCCAAGTGAAGAGATTTGGTAATTTACATAAAGAGGGACATATGCCCAGCTGCGAGTTACAGGTTGGAATCCGATTGGATGATTAATATATGAAATCATATGGAGTTACAGCCTGGAATCAAACTGAAGAGTTAAAGAGTTTTCATTTTAGAATAACAAATGGCTGAGAGTGAGCAATATGCCGGAATCCATAGGATTTCAATGCTTATGGCATTCAGATCACTTTACTCACCACAATGTCAATAAGCATTTTGAAAATTGGTTTGAGGTCTGGAACTCTCAGCAAACAAGACCAATCTACTCACTGCCGGAGTGAGGAGAACAACATAATCTCTGGCATTCACTTCCTAAACATTTCTGCCTCACCAGTCTGTCAAACACTCTGTAAAACAGCCCCATTTGCCAAGCTTGTGGTTATCTGGCCAAATATCTTTTTATGTGATTCCATATTAAATTTTTGACTGGTTCCTGTCAAATGGCTTGGGACATTTTATGTACAAAATCAGTGTCAGTAAAGAACGAATACCAGAGAACTTAATGGAATGAAGTGACTGCAACCACACTGGACCTGGTCTTTTAAAAGGGGGAGATGGAGGGAGAATGGATGAATTGGTTTTCGTTTTTCCCTAAATTCTGAAACAGTTTCTAGGAATTGGAAGGTAGCAAACATAACCCCACAATTTAAGAAAACAAGAAAAAAGAAACAGGACGCTATAGACCAGTTGGCTTAACATCAGCAGTTGGCAAACTGCTAGAATCTACCATTAAGGACAAGGAACAGGGCATTAAGAAAATCATAATCTGATTGCACAAACAACATCAATTTATGACAAAGAAATCATATTTGACAAATCTATTGAATTTTTTGAGGAAGTAGCTAGTGTTTTAATCAACTCTAACTGCCCTTAAACTGAGTGGCTTGCCAGGGCTTGTCAGAGAGCACTTAAGAGTCAACCACATTGCTGTGGTCACTTATAGATGGCAGATTTCTTTTCTGGAAAAGTATTAGTAAACCAGTTGGATTTTTACAACAATCCATGATAGCTATGATGGTTGCTACTACTGAGACTAGTTTAAAATTGCAGATTTACTCATTGAACTTAAGTTCCACCAGCTGCTGTGGTGCTGTGCTCAGAGCATTGACCTTGGTATCTGAGTTACTACACAACTAATATTAACACCACACCACCATCTTCCCCAAAATCCCTCATGCGATTGCGGGTGATATATAAGAAAGGATTGTGAATTAGTCATTGAATAGAAAATAAAAAGTAGAAATAAACAGGCTATTTTTGGTTGGCAGGGTGTAACTGTCAAAGCACCATTAAGATCCGTTCTTGGACCAGTTACTTAAAATCTATGAGAGAATTACATGAGGGGTTCAAGTGCAATGTATCTTTATGTGTTGGGAATAAAACATCAGGTAGAAAAGTAATTGGTAATTAGAAAGCAACAAAACTACAGAGGAATAAGACGTTGTGGGCGTGAGTTGGCAATAGAATACAACATAGTGGAATGTGAAGTTGTCCACTCTGGTTGGAAAAATATTTGCAGAATATTTTTGAATGATGAGACTGGAAAAGGTTTACATTCAGAGGGACCTGAATGTCCTGATGCATGAATCATTGTAAATGAACAGGCAGTGCTCTCTGTTTTTACCTTCCATCCTCATTTCCAAGGTTGGTTTTCCATTGCCCTCTGCAGAGTGGCTAAACAGGACAATCTCCTACGCATTCCACCTGCCAACAGCTGTTTTGGAAGAATTTACAGGCTGAAAATCATCCTATTTGGCCACATTGCAAACACACTTTCCATGGCCAACAAGTCCTGACATGTGACTCGAACCTGGAGCTTTTCACCCAGAAGAAAGGACACTACCCATTTTGGCACAAGATGTCCCACAAACACATTGGTACAGCATGCTATTAGGAAATTAAAATTGTATGTTTGCCTTTTTACATAGCAGTTAGAGTATGAGAGTATGACAATAATGTAGGGTATTGGTGACACCATGCCAGGGCCACATGACATGCACGTTTGAGTGGTAGAGCAAAGTGTGCAGAGGACTCTGAAAGTTTGCAGAGGGATATAGATAGTCTAAGTGAGTGGGCGAAGGTCTGGCAGATGGAATTCAATGGAGATAAATGTGAAGTCATCCATTTTGTTGGGAATAACTGTAAAAGGGACTGTTATTTGAATGGTAAAAAATTGCAGCATGCTACTGTACAGAGGGATCTAGGTGTTCTTGTGCTGGAACTGCAGAAGGTTGGTTTGCAGGTACAACAGGTAATTAAGAAGGCAAACGGAATTTCATTCTTCATTGCTAGAGGGATTGAGTTTAAAAGCAGGGAGGTTATGTTGTAACTGTATAGGGTGCTGATGAGGCCACACCTGGAGTACTGCGTGCAGTTTTGGTCTCCTCACTTGAGAAAGGATGTACTGGCACTGGTGGGGGGGTGCAGAGGAGATTCACTAGGTTGATTCCAGAGTTGAGAAGGTTGGCTTATGAGGAGACTGGGATTATATTCATTGGAATTTAGAAGAATGAGGGGGGATCTTGTAGAAACAAATAAAATTATGAAGACAGAAGCAGGGAGGTTGTTTCAACTGGCAAGTGAAACTAGAACAAGAGGGTGTAGCCTCAAAATTAGGGGGACCAGATTTAGGACTGAATTGAGGAGGAACTTCTTCATCCAAAGGGTTGTGAACCTGTGGAATTCCCCTGCCCAGTGAAGTAGTTGAGGCTTCCTCATTGAATGCTTTTAAAGTTAAGATGGAGAATTTTTTGAGTAGTAGAGGAATTAAGGGTTATGGTGAGAGGGCGAGTAAGTGAAACTGAGGCCATGAAAAGAACAGCCATGATCTTATTCCAGATGACCTACTCCTGCTCCTGGTTCCTATGTTCTTGATCTCCTTGCCTAAGGAGAACATACTTTACCCCGAGGGAGTACAACAATAGTTAATTTGACTAGCTCTTGAGATGAAAGAATTGTCTTGCGAGATTGAGTCGGCTTTGCTTCTATTCTCTGGGATTTGGAACAATAAAATTCTTAAGAGACTTCATGGTTAGGAATTATTTCCCTGTCCAGGGAATCTACTACACAGGCTCACTCAGAATAAAGAGTCGGCAATTTATGGCTAAGCTGAGGAGAGATTTCTTCATTCAAGTGTTGTAAATCTTTCAAATTCTCTTCCAGAGAGAGCTGTGAAAGCATTGTAGTTTAGTTTCATCACAACAGGGATCAATAGTTTTAGGTTATGGCTAATACAGGAAGGTACAGTTGAGAGATATGATTGTTCTTAATCTTGTTTATTAACAGAGTGAACTATAAGATGCAAATAGTCTGCTCCAACTCATATTTCTTATGTAAAGAGAGAATCTAAAGACATGTTGTCCTTATTGTTGGAGAGAGATTCATGTAGTTTACAAAGAAAATTATTTTCGAAAGATGAGTTACAAACTGAGTATGTCTTAGAGATTAGGGAAGAATTATATTTAGAATTGCAGATCTTTTGTAAGTTGGTGAGTACAAGCTGCAGTCTACTCAAGTTTTTGGTTTTGTTTTATAGAGAAAGTAATAATTCCTGGGATGGTTCTAAGCTAATCAAGGAGTTCAAGTGGTTTATAGATAGAATATTATGTATTGGGTGATTCTTGCAGTATCCCAGTGCATAATAGTGGAAATGCAGTGAAGATCAATACTGTTAGGAACTTGAGCACACAAAGCAGTAGACCATCAGCTCTGTGAGCTTACTCCTATCATTTAGTAAGATTCTGGCTGATTATTGACCACAACTGTACTGTCATGCTTGACCCACATGCCCTTTGATTCCCTTAAAATCCAAAAATTTGTTGACCATAATCTAGAACATATTCAACAACTGAAATGTGCAAACCCCTGACCTAGAGAATTCTAAAGATTCACACCCTCTGATGAAGGCATTTCTCATAATTTAAGCTCAAACTGGCAGTCCTTTAGTTCTAAGACAATGCCTCCTAGTTCCTCAGCATTCCACTCGTAGGAAACATTCTCTCTGACAAGCCTCTCAGAATCTTATATGTTTGAATGAGATCAAGTTTCATTCTTCTAAACTCCAAAGTTTGGCTTAATATTTTGTCATGAGATTCTGTGGTATAAGCAGACAATCTTGTAGAAATTGGTGATATACCCTTTAAGAAGAGTGTATTCATCCTGAGGTAAGGAAGCTGAAATAACTCCACAGAGGCCAGTATCCCATCACCAAGTCATGCTTTATTTACACATGGAAAGTCCTTGACACTGATCCAGCTCCTTCAGGGCTAGGTCTCAGAGCAAACAGGATATCGGACACTCCTATTCTAAACTGTCAGCCAGGACCAGATTATCAGCCCCAATCAGGGAATTCAAACCAGCTCACCTGGTTGACCTCGTTACAAACACTACATCCCTCCCTTTTTGAGTCCAAGGACATAGGCTGGTTTGTTTTTTTGTACCTCTTCCTAGGACATTTTAGCACCGGGTCAGGTTCTTCCTTGGATACGGGCAGCATGTAATGCATAGTAACTCGCCTCTTATGACTGAAATGTCTCAGAAGAAATTCATTCTCCTCTTCAGGCGGCAAAGGCATTGAGGTAGCGACATCCGCCGAATCCATCTCAGATTCTGAGGCGTCTTCAACACTTGACAGAGAGGGAGAACCCACAGGTTCCACCAGTCTTTTTGATTGTTCCAAGGAGCTGGGCACGTTTTGCTTCTGCACAGTTTGTGAGTTTGCAGCTTTTATATAGTCCACATGGTTGTTCAGGACCATCGCACCTACCCACAATTTATATGTCACTGGACCTGACCTCGCATTGACCATGCCTTCCCATGATTCCTACACCAAACTTCATCTGCTGAAGTAAAATGTCTCTCTCACATAGCTGAGTCTTGTGTTTGTAATTGGCGTTCCTGATGCCGTTTCAATCTCCTTCCTGCCCCCTCCGGTCCTAAAAGATCAGATTTAATCTGGTGTGGAGTCTTCTCCCCATTGGCAACTGTGCTGGAGCTGTCCCTGTAGTTGCATAAGGGGTGGACTTATAATCAAGTAGGAATTGGGGCATTTTAGTATCTAGTAGGCTGCTTCTTTAAGCCTCACTTCAAATTTTGGACTGCTCTTTCTGCCAGACAATAGGATGATGGATAGTATGGAGCTGTCCTTATATGTCAAATACTATTCAACTTTAGAAAATGCTCAAATTTCCTGCTGGTAAACGATGGCTTGTTATCTATGACGAGCACTTCTGGAACTCTATGTATTTCAAAAGATGCACGCAGCTTTTCTATCGTCAGCCATGTTTGACGAATGAATTCTATGCATGTCCAACCACTTTGAGTGGGCGTCCACAATGTCTAAGAACATTGAGCCCATTAAAGGACCGGCATAATCGATGTGTGACCAAGCCTGGGGTTTATTCGGCTATTCCCACGAATGTGCGATAGCTGCTGGTGGTAATTTTTGACTTTATTGGCACTCTGGGCAGGCACTGCCCCACCAACACGGCTATGTCTATAACCAATTTTGGCCACCAGACATAACTGCTCGCCAACATTTCGGAAACCCCTGGATGATCCTTGGTGGAGTCCAGCTAGTATCTGGTAGTGACCTTTACTGGGGACAGTCACCCTTGCTCCCTATGTAATATGCTGTCCTAATTGTTGGTAAGGGATTCATGTGGTGTATATAGAGTATTAGTTTCCAAAGATGAGTTACAAACCTGAATATGTCTTTGAGATGAGGGAAGAACTATATTTAGAACTATATGTAGATGTTTTGCAACTGACTTACAAGCTGATGATACCGTAAACGGCAGTCTCGTATAATGGTACAAACTTTTATGGGTATTAATTGTACCATACTTCTGGAAATTCTCATCTAACCATAATTGCAAGTACACATGGCTCACGTCCAACTTCATGAAGGAAGCACCCAGCCAGCTTTGTGTGTAAATCCTCTATGTGAGGGATTGGCTATTTATCCAACTGCATAAAAGAGTTTACCATTTGCTTAAAAACCCCACAAAGGGGAACTGACCCGTTGAGCTTCACAATCAATACAGCTGGTTCTGCCCGTTCAACAAACTGGACTGGTTTGATGCTTCCTTCACTTTCCAGCCTTCTTATTTCTGTCTCCATTTTTACTCATAAGGCAAATGGCACTGGGTGGGCCTTGCAGATTTGTGGAATTGCTTCCTAGTCAACACTCAAGACAGCCTTGATTGTCCCTAGACCTTCCAGAAAAACCTCCAGATATTTAATTAAGACTTCACTCAGGCAGCCATTTTCTAATTGAAAAATGTTGAGCCAATCAAGGTGAATCTTTCTCAGCCAAATTCTCCCCACGAAGCTTAGGCCCAAAGCTTTTACTGCAGTCAGTGGCAGTTAAACAAGCTGCTTCTTGTAAGAGACTGGAATTAGTTCCACTTGTCTGCGTTTGGTCCATATCTCTTCAAACCTTTCCTATTCTTGTACTTAACCAAATGTCTGTTAAATGTTGTAACTGTACCAACATCCACCACTTCCTCTAGCCATACAGTGCACACACAAACCACTTGCCATGTAAAAAGGTTGCCCTCATGTCCTCTTTAAAACTTTCACCTCTCACTTTAAAAGTATGTCACCTAGTTTTACACTCTTCCACCCTAGAGAAAAGACCATTGTTATTTACCGTATCTGTGCTCCTCATTATCTTATAAACCTCTATAAGGTCACCCCTCAGCTTCCTACGATCCAGTGAAAAAAGTCTCAGCCCATCCAGTCTATTTTTATAACTCAAACCCTCCATTCCCAGCACCATCCTGGCCAATCTTTTCTGAACCCAATCCAATGTAATAATATCCTTCCTATAGCAGGGCCACCAGAACTGCACACAGTACTCCAGAAGAGGCCTTAACAACATCCTGTACAACCTCAACATGATGCCCAACTCCTATACTCAAAGATCTGAGCAATGAAGGCAAGTGTGCTAAATGCCTTCTTAACCATCCTGTCTACCTGTGACACAAATTTCAATTAATTATATATCCAAACCCCGAGGTCTCTCTGTTCTACAACACTACCCAGTGCCCAATCATTAATTGTATAAGTCTTGCCCATGTTTGTTTTATCAAAATGCAAGACCTCACATTTATCCAGATTGAACTCTATCTGCCACTCTTCAGCACATTGACCCAATTGATCAAGATCTCTTTGTAATCTTAGATAACCTTCTTCACTGTCCATTGTACCACCAATTTTGGTGTCATCCACAAACTTACTAACCATGCTTCCTATATTCTGATCCAAATTGATATATAATTGATGAACAAAAATGGACCTAGTACTGATCCCTGTGGAATGCCACTGGTCACACACTTCCAGTCCGAAAAACACACCTCCAACCCTGTTTCCTGCTAAAGCCAATTTTGTATCCAATTGGCAAGCTCTCCGTGAATCCCATGTGATCTAACTTTACTAATTAATCTACCAAGTGGAACCTTGTCAAAAACTTTACTGAGGTCCATATAAACAACATTTATCTCTCTGCCCTCATCAATTTTCTTAGTTACTTCCTCAAAAATTTCAGTCAAGTTTGTGAGTCATGATTTCCCATGCACAAAGCCATGGTGACTATCCCTAATCAGTCCTCGCCTCGCCAAACACATGTAAATCCCATCTTTCAGAATCACCTCCAACAACTTGCTCACCACCGATGTCAGGCTGACAGGTCTATATTTCCCAGGCCTTTCCTTACAGCCTTTCTTAAATAAAGGCAACATCAGCAACCCTCCAGTCCTCCAGCATCTAACCTGTCATTATAGATGAAAGAAATATTTCTGCTGGGAGGCCCACAGTTTCTTCCTTAACTTCCCACAATATGCTGAGATAAACTTGATCAGGTCCTGGAGATTTGTCCACCTTAATGTTTTGTGTGACCTGTAGCACTTCCTCTCTGTATTGTAAACAATCGACAAAACATCAATATTTATTTCCCCGAGTTTTCTAGCCTCCATGACCATGTCCACAGTAAAAACTGACATGAAATATTCATTTAGTCTCTTTCCCAACTCCTAACACATAGATGACCTTGTTGATCTTTCAGGGGCCCTATTCTCTATCTAGCTATTCTTAATGTACTCTTAAAATCTCTTTGGATTATCCTTAACCTTATCTGCCAAGGCTATCTCATATCCCATCTTTTCCAGCCTGATTTCCCTCTTAAGATTGCCCCTACGCTCTTTATGCTCGTCAAGAGATTCATTTGCTCCCAGTTGTCTATATCTAATATATGATTTTTGCTTATTCTTGGCTAGAACCTCATTATAGATTCCCTAGAAATCATAGAATCCCTATGGTGTGGAAGCAGGCCATTTGGCCCATCATGTCCACACCAACCCTATGAAGAGAGATAACAAGGTGTAGAGCTGGATGAACACAGCAGGCCAAGCAGCA
>NC_063359.1:727438-783122 GCF_021869965.1 Rhincodon typus
GCAGACACAGGGAGAATGTGCAAACTCCACACAGACAGTCACCCAAGGGTGGAATTGAACTCGGGTCCCTGGAGGTGTGAGGCAGCAGTACTAACCACTGAGCCACCGTGCTGCCCTGATCTATGATCTAATATTGTTAATCAGCCTTACCCTTCACTCTAACAGGAAAATAAAGCCTCTGAACTCTCATTCTCACACTTTTTAAAGCCTCCCACTTGTCAGTCATCCTTTTACCTGTGAACAGTCTACTTTAATCAGCTTTTGAAAGTTTGTGTCTCATACCATTAAAATTTGCCTTACTCCAGCTAAGAACTTTAAATGTTATGGAAGGCTTATCTTTTCTTTTAATTATTTTAAATCTAAGATTTGACCATTGCTAGGCCAGGATTGATTGCCCAGCCCTTCTTGCCCTAGTCGTAAAATCCCTACAGTGCGGAAACAGGCCCTTTGGCCCAACAAGTCTACACTGACTCTTAGAGCATCCTACTCAGGCTCATCTCCCTACCCTTACCCCATAACCCATCCAATCTCTACATTTGAGCACTGGGCAATTTGGCATGGCCAATCCACCTAGCTTGTACATCTTTGGACTGAGGGAAGACACCAGAACATCTAGTGGAAACCTACACAGACAAAGGGAGAACATGCAAACTCCACATAGACAATCATAGAACATAGAACAAGCGCCTGAGGGTGAAATCAAACCTGGGTCCCTGGCACTATGAGGCAGCAGTGCTAACCACTGAGCCGCCATGCCACCCTGGACACAGATTGCTTCAGTATCTGAGAAGTCTTAAATGGTGCTGAACATTGTCCAGTCATCGGCAAACATCCCCACTTCTGACCTTATGGTGGAGGGAAGGTCATTAATGAAGCAGCTGAAGATGGTTGTGCCTTGGACATGACCCTGAAAAACACCTGCGGAGATGTCCTGGAGCTGAGATGACTGACCTTCAACAACTACAACCATCTTCCTTTGTGTCAGGTATGACTTCAACTAATGGAGAATTTTATCCCTGATTCCCATTGATTCCAGTTTACTAGGGCTCCTTGATACTACGTTCAGTCAAATGCTGTCTTGACATCAAGGACTGTCACTCTCATCTCACCCTGGAATTCAGCTGTTTTGTCCATTTTTGGACCAAGGCTGAAATGAGGTCAGGAGCTGAGGGCAGAACCCAAGCTAGGCATCATTGAGCAGGTTAGTGTTATTTATTTGCAGCATGATTAGACTGATAGGGTGGTAACTGACCAGTTTAGATTTATCCTGCTATGACAGATCACAGTTCCTGCCTGCTTTAATAGGTTTCCAAGTTCAGTGACCAATCAAGTGAAAGATATCCCCATCTCCCCCTTCAACCTGCTCATTCTTGGGCTTTCATGATGTGCTTACCTTTATCAGGCAGAAACAAGATCATTTCTTCTGGGATCCCTTGTCTTAACGCAAACTCTTTGAACTGTTCCTTGATCTCCGTCCTCAGCTTCCGTGTCCTTCCTGGGAGATGGGCATTTAGTTAAAAATCCAGAAATCAACTTTAGAAAGTGGTGAGTGGAGGAGCTCATGTAGAATCTCTTACCGTACAGGGCCACTGATTTGGTCTTTCTTCCTTGTATCTGACTGTTGTAGATTAAAAATGCAAATTCCTGGTAGTTGATGAGACCGGCTTGAATGGCAACATGAACATCATAGCCTGAAAAACAAATTCTACAGGTGCTTAATCACTTTCTTTGGAGAGACAAAAAAACTGCAGATGCTGGAATCCAAGGGAGACAAAGAGGAGGCTGGAAGAACATTGCAAGCCAGGCAGCATCTGGAGGAAAGCAGCAGTCAACGTTTCAGGTATTACCCTTATTCAGGACTGAATGTGGTGGTAGGGGGAGCTGCAGATAAAGAGGGGTGGGGGGAAGGGGGTAGAAGCGGAATGGTGGTGATAGGTGGACACTGGTGGTAGGTTGGGATGAATCTGGTTGGTGTCTGGAAGGAAAGGTCAGAAGGTAGAATCTGGAAGATTCCAATTGGTGTCTGGAAGGAGGTGGGTCTGGTAGAGGAGGCGGGGAATAGGTGGCAAGATTATTTGAAATTGGAGAACTCAATGTTGAGTCCTCCGAACTGCAGGGTGCCCAGACAGAAGATAAGATGTTGTTTTTCAAATTTGCAATCTGAGTCGCTGTGACACTAGAGGAGGCCAAGGACGGACATGTCGGAGGAGGAGGAGTGGGACGGGGAGTTGAAATGGGCGATGACCGGGAGGTTAGGTTGGCCATTCTGGGCCAGGCGAAGATGTTCGGCAAAACAGTCACTTTGTCTATGTTTGGTCTCACTGACATGGAGAAGACCACATTGGGAGCACTGGATGCAATAGACTAGGTTGGAGGAGATGCAAGTGAAGCTCTGTCTCACTGGAAGGGCTGTTTAGGGCCTTGAATGGAGGTGAGGGAGGTGCTGTATGGACAGGTGTTGCATCTTTTACGGTTACAGGGGAAGGTATCAAGTGGGTTGGAGTGGTTCATGGGAATTGTGGTGCGAACTAATGAGTGGTGAAGGGAATGGTCCTTGCGGAAGGCAGAGAGGGGTGGGGAATGGAAGATGTTCCGGGTGGTGGGGTCTAATTGGAGTTGGCTGAAGTGTTTGAGGATGACACGTTGAATACGAGGCTGTTGGATGGAAAGTGAGTTATCACTTTCTGAGGAAGTGTTCTGAGGAGGGGTCACCTGACCTGAAACGTTAACTCTGATTTCTTTTTTCACAGACGCTGCCAGATCTGCTGAGCTTTTCCAGCAACTTCTGTTTTTGTTCCTGATTTACAGCATCTCTGCAGTTCTTTCAGTTTTTATCACTTTCTTTGCCTGGTCGTAGCTTTCTCTTTCTGACCAAGAGACATTGAAATATAGAAACTAAGAGGAGAAGTAGGCATTCGGCACTCGAACCAGTTCCAGCTTTCATAGAACAGAGAACATAGAACAGTATAGCACAGTACAGGCCCTTCGGCCCTCGATGTTGTGCCAAACTATTACCCTAAACCTAAGGTCTATCTAACCTCCACCCCTACCTTATACTATCATTTATACACCTATCTAATAGCCACTTAAATGCTCCTAATGAGGCAGACTCCACTACCCGCTCTGGCAATGCCTTCCATGCACCTACCACTCTCTGAGTGAAGAACCTACCTCTGACGTCTCCCCTATATCTACCTCCACTCACTTTAAAACTATGCCCCCTTGTAATAGCTACCTCCACCCTAGGAAAAAGTCTCTGGCTGTCCACTCTATGTATACCTCTGATCATTTTGTACACCTCTATCAAGTCACCTCTCATCCTTCGTCGTTCCGAAGAGAAAAGCCCTAGCACTCTCAACCTTTCCTCGTAAGACCTTCCCTCCATTCCAGGCAACATCCTGGTAAATCTCCTCTGCACCTTTTCCAATGCTTCCACATCTTTCCTGTAATGAGGTGACCAGAACTGGGCACAATACTCCAGATGTGGCCGAACCAGGCTTTTGTATAGCTGGGGCATAACGTCTCGGCTCTTGAACTCAAGCCCTCTATTAATGAAAGCTAACACACCATACGCCTTCTTAGCAATTCTATCCACCTGGGTGGCAGTTTTCAGGGAACTGTGGACATGAACCCCGAGATTCCTCTGCTCCTCCACACTGCCAAGAATCTTTCCGTTAACCCTGTATTCTGCTTTCAAGTTTGTCCTTCCAAAATGAATCACCTCGCACTTTTCAGGGTTAAACTCCATCTGCCACTTCTCAGCCCAGCTCTGCATCCTATCAATGTCCCTTTGTAACCTAGAACAGCTCTCCACACTATCCACAACTCGACCCACCTTCATGTCGTCCGCAAACTTGCTAATCCACCCTTCCGCTCCTACATCCAAATCAATTACAAAAATCACAAATAGCAGAGGACCCAGGACAGATCCTTGTGGTACACCACTCGTAACTGAGCACCAGGTTGAATATCTTCCGTCCACTACCACCCTTTGTCTTCTAAGGGTCAGCCAATTCTGAATTCAATCTGCCACATTTCCCCCATCCCATACCTCCTTACTTTCTGCATAAGACTACCATGGGGAACCTTATCAAACGCCTTACTTAAATCCATGTATATCACATCCACTGCCCTGCCTTCATCCACGTGTTTGGTCACCTCTTCAAAGAATTCAAGAAAGTTTGTGAGGCATGATCTACCCGTCACAAATCCATGCTGACTATCACAAATCAAACAGTGATCATAAATCCTATCTCTCAGAGCCCTTTCCAATAATTTGCCCACCACTGACATAGGGCTAACTGGCCTGTAATTTTCGGGGTTATCCCTATTCCCTTTTTTGAACAAGGGAATGACGTTTGCCTCTCTGCAATCTTCCGGCACTGTACCCGTGGACATTGAGGGCGAAAAGATCATCGCCAAAGGCCCTGCGATCTCTTCCCTCGCTTCCCATAGAATCCTTGGATAAATCCCATCAGGCCCGGGGGACTTATCTATCTTCAAGATGAACATGGCCGACCTCTTAGGGCAGTGCCATATTCCGGATTGCTCCTCGTACTCCTCGATGCCTTAAATGTTTTAAAATGTACCTTTTTCTTTATTGAACGTATTTAGTGACTTAATCGCAATAGCCTTATGTGGTAGAGAATTCATGGAATCATAGAAGCCCTGCAGTGCAGCCATTTGGCCCATCAAGTCTCTACCAAACCTCCAAAGAGCATACCATTCAGTCCCACTCCCACCCCATCCCCGTATCTCTGCATTAACCATGGCCACCCCCTAGACTACACATTCCTGCACTCTGTGGGGCAATTTAGCATGACTGTTCTGTGACAGGCTGCACTCACTCTACACAGGTTTTAGAATCACAGATTCTCTATGGTGCACTAAGAGGTCGTTCACCCATTGAGTCATCACTGACCCTCTGCAGAGCATCTCAGCCCTCTGTCCCATCTCCATAACCCCACACTTACAATGGCTAACCCACCTAGCCTGCATATCTTTGGACTGTGGGACGAAACCAGAGCACCCGGAGGAAACCCACGCAGACACTAGGTGAACGTACAAACTCCACACAGACAGTCACCCAAGGGTGGAATCGAACCCGAGCCCTTGGCAGTGTGACACAGCAGTGCTAACGACTGAAATATTGTGCCAGTCATACTTGCATTCCATAGGTTCACTACTGTCTGAATGGAGAAATGTTTCCTTATCTTAGACTTCAATGGTATACCCCTTATCTTGAGACTGTGACACCTGTACTAGACTCCATAACCAGGGGAAACATCCACCCTGCATCTAATCTGTCCAGTCCTGTTAAAATTTTATATACTTCAATCATATCCTCTCTATCCTTCTAAATCTTGAGTGAATACAAGAACGTTCCACTCGACTGAGAGTGACAGTACACCACTGAGAATTGGGGAAGAGTGTGGGGTACCTCAGATGAGATTTTTGACAGTCAGTGGTATGCCGAATGAGGTCTTTCAGCATGCTACTGTGCCCATTAGCAAATTGTGGCTTTCATCAGTATTTAATGGATGATCAATATCCCAAATTCCTTCTAACTGATTGTACCCATGTAAATTCAGGCAAAATGATTACTAACTGCACATAGTCACTGCAAACACTACATGATTGTGTGGCTGGGACCTCAATAATCAAAGTAACAGAGCCAATACCTGGTATGAGCCAGAACTGCAGAAGTTTGGACACCTCCTTTGGTGCTGGTTGAACAGAACTTAGTGTGAGTCACAACACAGGTAGCAGTGTTTATGTACATTGGAAAATGGGGATAGACAGGTGACATTAGAATAAGCAAATACTGCAATTAAATGAGGATAAACAACCTTTGGAGAGCAGTTCTACATCAATACTTAAGTCCTACCTGGCACAGGAATATATTTAAACATTCCTTGACTTCCCAGGTACTCATAGTATACTGTCATATTAATACATGTTCCATTCCTAAGAATAAAATAAAAAGGAGAGGTAATTCACTATTTTTTAAATTATTAATTGAATTTTAGATGTGTAAATCCCACTGGATAATGGAATATTAAACATTATGACAGCCCACATACATTCTGCACAGATATTCAGCAATGTCACAGAGACTTTACAAGTATTCAGATGCAATGACTGATCTTTGGTTTCATACTCTCTGCCTCCCACCCTTTTTGAATAAAGGTGTTATATTAACATTTTTCCAATCCACTGACACCTTTCCCACATCCAGGTAATTTTGAAGTCTTGTCATCAATGGATGCACTATCTTTATTGCCACTTCCTTTAAGACCCTAGCATATAGGCCATCAGGTCCTGGGGTCTTGTCTGTCTTCAATCCCAATCATTTGCTCAGTACTTTTTCCCTAGTGATGATGATTGTTCTAAGTTTGTCCTTTTCTATAACCTCTGCATTTGCTGTTACTACTGCAATGGCACAAGTGTCCTCCACTATGAAAACTGAAGCAAAATATTGATTTCAAGACTCTACCATTTCTGTGTTGCCCACCATTAACTCCCATTCTTATCCTCCAAGGGACCAACATTCACTTTAGCTATTCTCTTCCCTTTTATCAACATATAGAAGCTTTTGCTATCCATTTTTTACTATTTTGTGCTCATTTTCTTTTACAATTAACCTTTGTTCTTTCTATGACATTTTTGTAATTTCTGTTGATCTTTCCCAATCTTCTTTGCCTTTTAAATTTGGTATGCCTTAATTTTGTCTTTATGTTATCTCCAACATCCTTGCGTAGCCATGGATGTCGTTTCCCCTCTTACAATATATTTCAGTTGGGAGCAAATTGGGAATTGAGATTTGAGAATGGGAGAATTAACCCTGTAATGAGTTTAGACCCTGCTCCAGGATTAACCCTTGTTCTGGGATTATCCATGCTCTGGGATTAGCCTGTGCTCTTGAATTAGCCTCTGCTATGAGTTCAGACTCTGCTCTGGAATTCATCCCTGCACCAGAAAGTATGTCTTCTGCTCAAATTCCCACTAACTTTTGTTGGGACTAGTTCCTGATGCAGTTTTTTGCTATTCTGCCATTATCTGACACCCAAAGTCTCACCTCTTGGCCAGTAAGGATTGATGTGATATACAAAGATTGGTGAGGGTATACGCAGCATACCAATTGACCCCTTGCTGGTTACTGAATAGGAATCAGGAGCAAGTCACTTGGCCTCATATCGCCTCTAACGAGAACCTAGGTTGTTTTATCTAATAGCCCTTGGGCAGAGTTCACCAGGGTCAGTGTTGCTTTGGTCATGTCTTTTCCAGGGGAGTCAGGAAATGACAGCAGTGTGCAGGAGCTCTCACCATTCATGTACAAGGACGGCTTTGAATTTGTTTGTTTCTTCAGTTGCTGACAATATAAATTTGATCGTTCTTGAGATACCCATCAGTGTCTCAAACCAGAGACTATCACCAGCAGATCCAACCAAGAACCATTGTCCAAGAGTCTAAATAAAAACACAGATTTTATTAAAAGAAACCAACGAAGACATCTGGCCATGATGAAATTAATCACACACTATATGTTCACCATTAGGATTCAGAACCTCCAGTGTTGCTGCAGTAACCATTGTCCCCAAACTCAGAAACCCAGAGATGCTGCAATAGTTTTTTTGTTTGGACTTTAATAAGGCTTTAGACAAAAATCTGTTATGACAGACTGATCAGAAAAGTAAAAGTCAAAAGTAAAATATTCAAGAAGAAGTGGCAAATTGGGTCTGTAAAGACCCTATTTTTTAATTTCTCTGTAGTTTTAATTGTGGACCAAAATATGAGTATTGAGTACAAGAGTTGGCAGGTCCTGTTACAGTTGTATAGGACTTTGGTTCGACCACATTTGGAATACTGCGTACAGTTCTGGTCGCCACTTTACCAAAAGGATGTGGATGCTTTGGGGAGGGTGCAGAGGAGGTTCACCAGGATGTTGCCTGGTATGGAGGGCGCTAGCTATGAAGAGAGGTTGAGTAGATTAGGATTATTTCCATTAGAAAGACGGAGATTGAGGGGGGACCTGATTGAGCTCTACAAAATTATGAGAGGTATAGACAGGGTGGATAGCAAGAAGCTTTTTCCCAGAGTGGGGGACTCAATTACTAGGGGTCACAATTTCAAGGTGAGAGGGGAAAAGTTTAAGGGAGATATGCGTGGAAAATTCTTTACGCAGAGTGGTGGGTGCCTGAAACGCGTTGCCAGCGGAGGTGGTAGAAGCGGGCACGATAGCGTCACTTAACATGTATCTAGACAGATACATGAATTGGCAGGGAGCAGAGGGATACAGATCCTTGGAAAATAGGCGACAGGTTTAGATAGAGGATCTGGATCGGCGCAGGCTTGGTGGGCCAAAGGGCCTGTTCCTGTGCTGTAATTTTCTTTGTTCTTTGTTCTTTGAAAAGAATTGTTTCAAAACCAATGATTTTTGAATTTTTGCTGCATGTGTTGAAAGCTTTCAATGTAAACACTATTTGCACAGCCTCTGGTTCCAGCAGGAGTTGAAGTGTACTTTGCAGATGAACTGAATCCAAAGGGTTGTGTACAAATGCAGACTCATTTGATAACAAGTAGTTAATTGGTGTGTGACAAGTACCAGTTATTAATGACAAAGCCTTTCTGCTTGCCAACAACTATGGTTCTCAAGTATTCGATAGCTTGGGCTGTTAACAAGATACAAACAAAATAAAGACCACCAGCAGCTCACGAGCGCTCTCTGTTCTATGCAGTAAAAAGCACTTAAAGCTTGAAGGAAACCAGTTTATTTTTCTGTTAGCAGTTGCTGTAAGCTGTAACCTTTAAGAAATGAGTTAAAAACCTTTATAAGTGTGAATCAGCCACCCTGTGCCTCCTGCAAAAATCAATGAAAGCACCCAGAGAAGGGAGACTCAGAAGCGGTCTCTGAACTGAATAGCACAAGACCCAAGCGAGCACATCCTGTGAACAGGGACCACTGAACTGCTTTCCCAGATTTCCCTTTATCCATAACACCTACTTTTGTTCCCTGTTTTTGTGTGTGTATGTGAGTATAACTCTAAATTAGAGTTTTAACAAGTGGAGTTGTATACTAGTGGTTCATAATTGTTTACCTGTAGCTAGGATCTATTTACTTGTAATAAATAGTAATCCTTGTTAAAGTACAGAAACTTGGTTCATGCTTTCTGTCAGCCTAGGTCTGAAAATTCAGGAATTTTGCGTACTTGTATAACAGGTTTAACTTTTATGACAACTCCAGGGATAGTGAAACTTGATTTTCAGTGGACTATACCAGTGAAATGTAACAAGTTCAAAATTGTGAAGTGGGCATTTCAAGCTAAAAAGCAATTATAGGTTAGAATTATTCTCGGATGCTAAGCTGACAAAGTGCATAAACAAAGTGAGTTACATGGTTGAATCTGAATTATCTCCCATGTCTCAGCAATGTTACAGTTATTGGTACCTATAAATTGGGGAATTACAACATGCATAGTATTGTTTAAGTGATGCAGACACTTGGTGTTCTGAGAACAGTTGTCCAGGAGTGTTATAACATATTGGTTACACTCTGAGTCCTCCAAACTGTGGGCCATATCATCACAATTGGGCTGAGGGCCTGGGACATCATAGAATTGGGATGGTTTACTTGGACAAAGCAGCAAAGTACCAAAAGGTGAGGTCTGAAGTGAGGCTTTCAAGCCCAACAGCAATTATAAAGTCAACAAGATGCAGGGCTGGATGAACACAGCAGGCCAAGCAGCATCATAGGAGCAGAGAGGCTGACGTTTCGGGCCTAGACCCTTCATCAGAAAAGGGGGAGGGGAAGGGGGTTTTGAAATAAATAGGAAGAGAGTGGGAGGCGGATAGATTATTTTATTCATGGGATATGCTCATAGCTGTCTGGGCCAGTGTTTTATTGTCCATCCTTAGTTGCCCTTGAGAAGATGGTGGTGAGCTACCTTCTTGAACTGCTGTAGTCCATGTACTGTGGGTTGGCCCACAATACCATTAGTAGGGGAATTCCAGGATTGTGATCCAGCGACAGTGTTAGGATAGTGAGTGGATTGGAGAGGAACTTGCAGGTGGTGTTGTTCCCATGTATCTTTGCTGTTCTCCTTCTAGATGGTAGTGATTGTGAGTTTGGAAGGTGCTGTCTAATGATCATTGGTGAATTTCTGCATTGCATCTTAAAGATGGTACACAATGCTGCTACTGAATGCTGGTGATATGGTGCCAGTCAAGCGGGCTGTTTTGTTCTGGATAGTGTCAAAAATGCATCACCTTAGATTTGTCCGGATTAAATTCCATCTGCCATTTCTCCATCCATGTATGCAGCCAATCTATGTTCTGCTGAATCCCCTGGAAATACTCCTTACTATCCTTTTCACGGACGACATGAAGGTGGATCGCGTTGTGGACAGTGCGGAGGGCTGTTCTAGGTTACAAAGGGACATTGACAGGATGCAGAGTTGGGCTGAGAAGTGGCAGATGGAGGTTAACCCTGAAAAGTGTGAGGTGATTCATTTTGGAAGGACAAATTTGAAAGCAGAATACAGGGTTAACGGAAAGATTCTTGGCAGTGTGGAGGAACAGAGGGATCTCGGGGTTCATGTCCACAATTCCCTGAAAGCTGCCACCCAGGTGGACAGAGTTGTTAAGAAGGCGTATGGTGTGTTAACTTGCATTAATGGAGAGATTGAGTTCAAGAGCCATAAAGTTATGCTCCAGCTATATATTCAAAAGCCTGGTTCGGCCACATCTGGAGTATTGTGCCCAGTTCTGGTCGCCTCATTACAGGAAAGATGTGGAAGTGTTGGAAAAGGTGCAGAGGAGATTTACCAGGATGTTGCCTGGAATGGAGGGAAGGTCTTACGAGGAAAGGTTGAGAGAGCTCGGGCTTTTCTCTTTAGAACAACGAAGGATGAGAGGTGACTTGATAGAGGTGTACAAAATGATCAGAGGTATAGATAGAGTAGACAGCCAGAGACTTTTTCGTAGGGTGGAGGTAGCTATTACGAGGGGGCATAGTTTTAAATATAGTGGAGGTAGATATAGAGGAGACGTCAGAAGTAGGTTTTTTACTCAGAGAGTGGTCGGGGCGTGGAATGCATTGCCGGAGAGGGTAGTGGAGTCAGCCTCATTAGGGGCATTTAAGCGGCTATTAGATAGGCATATGGATGATAGTATAAGGTAGGGGTGGAGGTTAGATAGACCTTAGGACTAGGGTAAAAGTTCAGCACAACATCGTGGGCCAAAGGGCCTGTACTGTGCTGTACTGTTCTATGTTCTATGTTCTATCTGCAGCTCCCCCAATCTGTATGATCAGGCTACTTCCATTTTCCTCCAAATCATTCATATGTATTGTGAACAACAGGGGTCCCAGCACTGATCCCTGTGGAACACCAGGACCACCAGGACCACCAGTGGTCCTTCCACTGCTACTGCCTAAGCCAGTTCTGTATCCATCTTACCGGCTCACCACAGATCCCATGTGATCGAGATAATCCAAACCCTCAGTCAGAAACAACAGCAAGCAGCAGTGCCCAGAGACAGGATGAAGACCCAGATATATTCAGCAGTGATAGTTAGGGGGACCAGCAGTTTGAGGACTGGCTATATTGAGTGAGCTAAACTTGTTAATAGATGTTAAAGATGAGAGAGAGTGATACGGAGGGGCCAAGGGAAAAAGACCCAAAGTCCCAGACTGGAGGCTTTAGGAGGGAGGCGAGGTCCCGATCCGGAGGCCACACGGGAGGTGAGTCCCGGACCAAAGGCACTTTGCGGACTAGAAGCGAGCCCTCGAGTTTTGAAGCCCTTTGTGGTTTGGAGACTTTGCCTGGTGTGGCCTGGAGGCTAGTTGAGAGCACGGACTGGGCTGGAAGGACTGTAAATTGAGTGTTTTTTTTTTCATTTTTCTTTTTTATTCTTATGCTGGACTTATTTATTTATTATTTTTTCTATTTTATACCAAATACTCAAGTATCTGTACCTAGGTATCTTGTACCTAAGATGCGAAATTGCGAACTTTTCATTTGAGTGCAAGTGACAATAAAGCTAATTCAACATTCAATTAAATACATGGCGCAGAAATCCAGTGCAATTCTCCAAAACAAGGACTGGAGCAACGACAGGCACATGGGGAACCACTATGTGACACAATAGCAGGGGTTTGGGCAGATTTAAAACAAGGCTGTGGACTGGTAAGAGATAGCAAGAACTGCAGATGCTAGAGTCAGAGATAACACAGTATGGAGCCCTTTGATGCTGCCTGGCCTGTTGTGTTCCTCCAGCTCCACACTATTGTGGACTAGTAAGAACAGAGCCTATTGGATAGTGGGACAGAAATATTGAGCCCATAAACAATACCCACTAAAACCAGAGGTGATAGAAGTCATGCAGAATGTCGTGGCAGACCTAATAGAGCAAGAAGATTTGAGAGAAACCATATCGACCACTAATTCCCTGTATGGCCTGGAAAGAAAGTGTATAAGCTGATGGTCTACTTATACTGCCTCTGTAAAATAATCACACAGGAACACCTCACAGTAGCAAATCCCTCCCTCATATTTAATGGATTAAAATCTGAACAGTGTTCACAGTCTGGGCCATTACCAACAGGCTCTGGTCATTGACCAGTGCGTCATAAGAAAAATTTGCATTAGCGGTGGAAGAAAATCAATCCACTAAGACCGAAGTCCCACAGGAATTTCATAACTGCTCTAAAACATTGCATTGTCAAGTGCGCCACAGGTATGTAGATGTTAACTCAGAGGATGAAAAGGGACACATGAGCACTCTAATGTGCACTTTGCACGCCCTAAACATAGAAACTAGGAGTAGGAATAGAACAATTGGCCCTTCAAGCCTGTCTCGTCATTCAGTATGAACATGGCTGATCTTCTATCTCAATGCCATATTCCCATTTTCTTCCCACACCCCTTGATGCCTTTAAAATCTAAAATATTATCAATCTGTCTCTTGAATATATTCAGTGACTTGGCCTCCAGTGCCTTCTATGATAGAGAATTTCACAAGTTCACTTGTCTTTTGAGTGAGGATATGCTTCCTCATCTCCGAGTCCATTCTTTATCCTAAGTCCTGTGGTTCTAGAGTCCGTAACCAGGGAAACATCCTCCCTGTATCTAGTCTGTACAGCCCTGGAATGATGAGGATCCTTGATTTAGTGGATAGAGGGAGAAGAGAGAGTTTGATAACCAGGGATTTAAAGTGACAGATAAAAGAATTAGTGGGAAGTTGAGGAGAAATGTTTGACTGGGTGAAGTGGGAGGGAAGTGTGAGGTTGTTGGCTTGCTCACTAAGCTGGCTGGTTATTGTACAGACATTTCATGACCATGATAGGTAAAATCATCAGTGCAGCCTCCGATGAAGCGATGTCGTTCTTCTCCGCTTGGTATTTATACAATCTGGTCTGTTAAGTTGGGTTGTGTCATTTCCAGCTCTGTTCTGCATGGGTTTGTATATGGGGTCTTATTCCACATGTTTGTTGTATGTAAGTTCTGAGGAAGGGCCATGGACCCAAAATGTTAACTCTGATTTTTTTCTTCACAGATGCTGCCAGGCCTGCTGAGCTTTTCCAGCAACTTCTGTTTTTGCTCCCGATTTACGGATTCCGTAGTTCTTCTGGTTTTTATTTAGTATTTAACTCACTGCCAAATCTCTTCTGGCATACCCACCTTGAAGATGTTCTGCTCCTCTCTCTGACATGCTTTCCGTTCCAATCTTTCTTCTTGTCCATCAACATCAATTTCACTGCCACTCCTGGTGTTTGACCAGGTATTTGCTAACCTCATTTCCACAGCCATATCACATTCCTCAATGACTGCCTCCGGCTCAGACTCACCCCACGTGGATTCCAACTGAAGTTTCAGCCCTCATGTTTTGAATCCTCCCAGGATCACAGATATCTCCATGATGTTCAATGTTCCACAGACAGCTGCTCTCGCCACATCCTGAGATCCACACTCAGTGCTACAGACCCGAAACGTTAACTCTAATTTTTTCTTCACAGATGCTGCCAGATCTGCTGAACTCTTCCAGCAACTTCTGTTTTTGTCCCACATGTTTGTTGATTGTGTTACGGGTTGTAAACAGGTCTCTAGGAATTCTCATGCATGTCTGTGGTTGGCTCGAGCTAAGATGGCCACATTGTCCCAGTTAAATTGGGACAATGTGGCCATTGTCTGAGTGCACTTCCACCCCCTTCCAAGAGGGATGTGCATTGGCAGTCTAGATTTCACGGCCCTGAGGTTTGGAAGAGACAGAAAATGTCATCACTTTAAAAGATACTGAGATTTGTAAGTGATATTACCTGCAGGGATATGGACCAAGAGCTGGAAAATAGGATCTGTCTGAGTGGTTCCCATTGGTCTGGCCTGGACACAATAGACTCAACAGCTTCATTTTATGCCAAACATTTTCTATGTTTCTGAATTAGCTGCTGTTTCTTACTCCAGAATTGAAAACCCAGAGTTGCTGTGTTAAATCTAATGTTAATTACCTGATTCAAATCAAAGTTTTCCTGAACCTGACCGTAGTTAGGTTCATTCAGTGGGACGGCAGCTCCGGTTCCCAGGGAGAGCACAGCAAACAGCAAGACGACACCGCACCTCATTTTCTGTTGTCAGCTCTGGTCTGATCCAAAACGACAGAAATGAGCAACAATATGATGCAACAGGGAGCTATGTAGCTCAGGTTTCTCAATCCTGGGTCAGTTACAACAAGAGATGGTCAAACATCCAATGTTGATTTTTCTTGTGAGCTGTAAATCATTCACAACGTTATCAAAGAGCTGGAAGGTGTTGTAGCACTCTGACTTCAGAATCAAAAGATTCTTCTTCAAATCTCACCACACAATTCAAACACAAATGCCTAGGTGAGCACTTGCTGCAATAATTAGGGAAAAGGAAATCTGCCATTTTTAGTTGATCTGGCTTGCAAATGAGTCCAAACCTTAAATGACCTTTGAACCCACCTAGCAAGCCACTTAGTTGTATCAAATTGCTATTAAGTCTTGGATAAAGAATGAAACTAGAAGGGGCAGCCGGCATCAGCCTAGGGACCAGAAATGACAACAGCAAAAAACAGCCCCGGTCAACTCTTCTGATATCTGGGGGCTAGTGCCAAAATTGGGAGAGCTGTCTCACAGACTAGTCAAGCAACAGCCTGATATAACATTACCGACATAATCATACTTTACAATCAATGTCCCAGTCACACTATTATCATCTCTGGATATTCCTGTCACACAAACAGGACAGACCAGCAGAGATGGTAGCACAGTAGCATACACAGTGGTCAGGAGGGAATTGCCCTGGGAGTCCTCAACATTGACTCCAAACTCCATGACGTCTTATGGCTTCAGGTTAAACATGGGCAATGAAACCTCCTGCTAATTCATCCCTTGGCTGATGAATCAGTATTCCTCCATGTTAAACAACACTTAGATAAAACACTGAGGGTGGCAAGGGTGCAAAATGTATTCTGGGTGGGGTATTTCAATGTCCACTACCAAGAGTGGATCGGCAGCAGCACTACTGATCGAGCTGATCAAGTTCTAAAGGACAGAGCTGCTAGACTGGGTCTGCAGCAGGTGGTGAGGGAACCAACAAGAAGGAAAAACATACTTGACCTCATTCTTACCAATCTGCTGACTGCAGATACATCTGTCCATGACAGTATCGCTAAGAGTGACCATCGCACAGTCCTTGTGGAGACGAAATCCCACTTTCACAATGAGAATGACCTCCATCGTGTTGTGTGGCACTATCACCATGCTAAATGAGACAGAGTTTGAACAGATTTAGCAACTCAAGTCTGGGCATCTACAAGACACTGTGGGCCATCAATAGCAGTAGAATTGTACACCAGCATAATCTGTAACTTCATGGCCCGGCATATCCCCCTGTCAACCATTACTATCAAGCCAGGGGATCAACCCTCATTCAATGGAGAGTGCAGGAGGGCATGCCAGGAGCAGCACCCGGCATACCTAAAAATGAGGTGTCAACCTAGTGAAGCTACCAAACATGACTACTTGCATGCCAAACAGCATAAGTAGCAAATGATAGACAGAGCTAGTCGATCTAACAACCAGTGGATCAGATCTTAGTTCTGCACTTCTACCACATCTAGTTGTGAAGTTTCTCAAGGGCAACTAGGGACAGGCAATAAATGCTGGCCAGCCAGCCACGCCCACATCCCACAAATAAATGCAATAAAAAATGGTGGTGGACAATTAAACAACTCACTGGAGGAGGAAGCTCCACAAACATCCCCATTCTCAATGATGGGAGCGCCCAGCGCATCAGTGCACACTGCACATGTGCAAAGGACAGGCACAGCATTGGAATGGGAATCAGGCAGCGCTGGGAGTGGGAGAACAGATTAGAGAGAAATGGAAGGAAGATCAGAAGGAGCTGGGGGTGTGGGACAATCGAATGGGTTTGGGGAGAATTGGATGGGACTGTGGGCAGGTCGGAAACTTATCTGCATATTAAATCACAAGTAGCTCTGAGTACATCCATTTTAAATTGTTGAGAAAATGATGATCTTTAAAGTGATACAAAACTGTTTGCTAGATTGGAGCACAATGGTCAGTTGCAAAAGTAATTTTCTCCAAAACAGTGTTAATAATAGGTTTCAAGCATCAAAGAGATCCAGTGTAAACACTGAAAACTGCTTGAAGGCTGACAAGCAGTCAGCGGAATCTGACTACTGTGATTTTTTTCACCCTGATGTATGGCCAGTGTTTTATGCAGGGACTGTTTATAAAATGTGGTCATTATGTTGGATAGAGGGTGGTGGTGGTGCAATTTCTTATATATCCATTGATGAAATTTGAGTGTAACTGGCTGGCCAGCATCTACTTGCCCTTGAGAAGGTGGGGGTGAGCTGCCTTCTTGAAACGCTGCAGTCCATGTGCTGTGTGTAGACCCACAATGCCCTTAGGAAGGGAATTTCAGGATTTCGACCCAGCAACAGTGAAGGAACAACAATATATTTCCAAGTCAGGATGGTGAGTGGTTTGGTGGGATCTTGGAGGTGGTGGTGTTCCCATATGTCTGCTGCCTTTGTCCTGCTAGATGAAAGTGGTTGTGGGTTTGGAAGGTGTTGTCTGACGATCTTTGGTGAATTTCTGCAGTGTGTCTTGTAGATAGTACGTACTGCTACTACTGAGCATTGGTAGTGGAGGGTGTGAAATGCTTGTGGATGTAGTGCCAATTAAATGGGCTGCTTTGTCCTAGATGGTGCCAAGCTTCTTGAGTGTTGTTGGGGCGGCACTCATCCAGGCAAGTGGGGAGTATTCCATCACACTCCTGATTTGTGCCAGTAGAGTGTCTGGTGAATGATGACCCTCAGGATGTTCACGGTGGGGGACTCAATGATGGTAACACCATTGAATGTCAAGGGTTGGTGCTAAGATTGTCTCTTATTGGTGATGATCATTGCGAGGGATTTGTGTGGCACAAATGCTACTTGCCACTTGTCATCTCAAGCCTGAATATTGTCCAGATTTTGTTTCATTTTGACATGGACTGCTTCAGTATCTGAAGAGGGGAACTTGCAGATAATGGTGTTCCCATGTATCTTCTGTACTTGTAGATGGAAGTTGTTGTGAGTTTGGAAAGTGTTGGCGAAGGATCTTTGGTGAATTTCTGCAGTGCGTCTTGTAGATTGTACACACTGCTGCTACTGAGTGAATGGAGTGATTCAAACAGGCTGTTTTGTTCTGCATGGTTTTGAGCTCCTTGAGTGCTGTTGAAGCTGCAATCATCTGGGCAAGCAGAGAGTATTCCATTAGACTCCTGACTGGAGTACCTTGTAGATGGTAGATAGTCTTTAGGGAGTCTGGAGGTGAGTTACTTGCTTTGGGAGTCCTAGCCTCTGAACTGCTCTTATAGCAATAGCATTTGCGTGACAAGACCAGTTAAGTCTCTGGCCAATGGTAACCCCCAAGTTGTTGATATTCAGGGATGGTGATACCTCTGAATGTCAAAGGGTGAGGTTAGGTTCTCCCTTGTTGGTGGCAGTCATGCCTGGCACTTGTGTGGTGCAAATGTTACTTGTCACTTTTCAGGCCAACCTATTATCCAGGTCTTGCTGCATTTTGATACAGTATCGAAGGAGTCGCGAATGGTGCTGAAAAATGTGCAATCGTCGGTGAATATCCCCACTTCTGAGGTTATCATAGAATCCTGACAATGTGAAAGCAGGGCATTTGGCCCATCAATTCCACACTGGCCCTTGAAAGAGCATCCGACCAAAACCCAGCCCACTACCCTATCCCTGTAACCTTGTATTTCTCATGCCTAATCCATCAAGCCTGAACATCCATGGACACTATGAGCAATTTAGCATGGCCAATCCATCTAACCTGCACATTTTTAGACTGTTGGAGTAAACCGGAGCACCTGAAGGAAACCCATGCAGACACAAGGAGAATGTGCAAATTCTGCACAGACAATCACCCAAGGATGGATTGAATCCAGGTTTGGCACTGTGACGCAGCAATGCTAACCACTGTGCAACTTATGATGGAGGGAAGGTCATTGATAAAGCAGTCAAAGTTGTTTGGGCCTAGAACAATATCCTGAGGAACTCCTGCAGAGATGTCCTGGAGTTCACAACCATCTTCCTATGCGTAAGGTATGACTCCAACCACCAGAGAGTTTGCCATATAATACCCATTGATTCCAGTTTTGCTAGGGCTCCTTGATGTCAGGGCCTGTCACTTTCAGCTCACCTCTGGAATTAAGCTCTTTTGTCCATGTTTGAACAAGGCTGTAATGAGGTCAGGAACTCATTATGTTTGAACCAACGCTGCAATGAGGTCAGGAACTCATTATGTTTGAACCAAGGCCCGAGGTGGGACTATTACAAATCGGACTGTCTACACCTGGACAGGACGGGAACCAATGTCCTAGGGGCTGCTTTTGCTAACGCTGTTGGAGAGGGTTTAAACTAATGTGGCAGGGGGGTGGGAACCAAATGAGAAGGTTAGTGGACAGTAAGGAGGTAGTAACTAAAGCCTGTAAGGAACTAGATAATGAAGTCAGTGTGACTAAGGGGAAGAGTAGGCAGAGAGCAGATGACGAACGCAGAGGGACAGGTGGTCTGAGGTGCATTTGTTTTAATGCGAGAAGTGTAGTAGATAAGGCAGATGAACTTAGGGCTTGGATTAGTACCTGGGAGTATGATGTTATTGCTATTACTGAGACTTGGTTGAGGGAAGGGCAAGATTGGCAACTAAATATCCCAGGATATAGATGCTTCAGGTGGGATAGAGAGGGAGGTAAAAGGGGTGGAGGAGTTGCATTACTGGTCAAAGAGGATCTCACAGCTGTGCTGACGGAGGGCACTATGGAGAACTCGAGCAGTGAGGCAATATGGGCAGAGCTCAGAAATAGAAAGGGTGCGGTAACAATGTTGGGGCTGTACTACAGGCCTCCCAACAGTGAGGTGAGATAGAGGCACAAATATGTAGACAGATTATGGAAAGCTGTAGGAGCAACAGGGTGGTGGTGATGGGAGATTTTAATTTTCCCAACATTGACTGGGATTCACTTAGTGTTAGGGGTTTAGATGGAGCAGAATTTGTAAGGAGCATCCAGGAGGGTTTTTTAGAGCAGTATGTAAATAGTCCAACTCGGGAAGGGGCCATACTGGACCTGGTGTTGGGGAATGAGCCCAGCCTAGTGGTTGAAGTTTCAGTCGGGGATTACTTTGGGAATAGTGATCACAATTTCGTAAGTTTTAGAATACTGATGGACAAAGACGAGAGTGGTCCTAAAGGAAGAGTGCTGAATTGGGGCAAGGCCAACTATAGCAAAATTCGACAGGAGCTGGGGAATGTGGATTGGGAGCAGCTGTTTGAGGGTAAATCCACATTTGGTATGTGGGAGGCTTTTAAAGAGAGTTTGATTAGAGTGCAGGACAGACATGTCCCTGTGAAAATGAGGGATAGAAAGGGCAAGATTAGGGAACCATGGATGACAGGTGAAATTGTGAGACTAGCAAAGAGGAAAAAGGAAGCATACATAAGATCTAGGCGACTGAAAACAGACAAAACTTTGGAAGAATATCGGGAAAGTAGGACCAATCTGAAACGAGGAATTAAGAGGGCTAAAAGGGGTCATGAAATATCTTTAGCAAACAGAGTTAAGGAAAATCCCAAAGCCTTTTATTCATACATAAGGAGCAAGAGGGTAACTAGAAAAAGGGTTGGCCCACTCAAGGACAAAGGAGGGAAGTTATGCGAGGAGTCAGAGAAAATGAGTGAGATTCTTAATGAGTACTTTGCGTTGGTATTCACTGAGGAGAGGGACATGACGGATGTTGAGGTTAGGGATAGATGTTTGATTACTCTAGGTCAAGTCAGCATGGCGGGGGGAAGTGTTGGGTATTCTAAAAGGCATTAGGGTGGACAAGTCCCCAGGTCCGAATGGGATCTATCCCAGGTTACTGAGGGAAGCAAGAGAGGAAATAGCTGGGGGCTTAACAGATATCTTTGCAGCATCCTTGAGCACAGGTGAGGTCCCGGAGGACTGGAGAATTGCTAATGTTGTCCCCCTGTTTAAGAAGGGTAGCAAGGATAATCCAGGAAATTATAGACTGGTGAGCCTGACGTCAGTGGTGGGGAAGCTGTTGGAGAAGATATTGAGGGATAAGATCTATTTACATTTGGAAGAAAATAGGCTTATTAGTGATAGGCAGCATGGTTTTGTGCAGGGAAGGTCACGTCTTACCAACTTGATAGAATTCTTTGAGGAAGTGACAAAGTTGATAGATGAGGGAAGGACTGTGGATGTCATATACATGGACTTCAGTAAGGCGTTTGATAAGGTTCCCCATGGTAGGCTGATGGAGAAAGTGAAGTTACATGGGGTCCAGGGTGTACTAGCTAGACGGATAGAGAACTGGCTGGGCAACAGGAGACAGAGAGTTGTAGTGGAAGGGAGTTTCTCGAAGTGGAGAACTGTGACCAGTGGTGTTCCACAGGTATCCGTGTTGGGACCACTGTTGTTTGTGATATACATAAATGATCTGGAGGAAGGTATGGATGGTCTGATTAACAAGTTTGCAGAAGACACTAAGATTGGTGGAGTAGCAGATAGTGAAGGGGACTGTCGGAGAATGCAGCAGAATATAGATAGATTGGAGAGTTGGGCGGAGAAATGGCAGATGGAGTTCAATCCAGGCAAATGCAAGGTGATGCATTTTGGAAAATCCAATTCAAGAGCGAACTATACAGTAGATGGAAAAGCCCTGGGGAAAATTGATGCACAGAGAGATCTGGGTGTTCACGTCCAGGTGGATAGAGTGGTCAAGAAGGCACATAGCATGCTTTCATTCATCGGACGGGGTATTGAGTACAAGAGTTGGCGGGTCATGTTACAGTTGTATAGGACTTTGGTTCGACCACATTTGGAATACTGCATACAGTTCTGGTCGCCACATTACCAAAAGGATGTGGATGCTTTGGAGAGGGTGCAGAGGAGGTTCACCAGGATGTTGCCTGGTATGGAGGACGCTAGCTATGAAGAGAGGTTGAGTAGATTAGGATTATTTCCATTAGAAAGACGGAGGTTGAGGGGGGACCTGATTGAGGTCTACAAAATCATGAGAGGTGTAGACAGGGTGGATAGCAAGAAGCTTTTTTCCCAGAGTGGGGGACTCAGTTACCTGGGGTCACGATTTCAAGGTGAGAGGGGAAAAATTTAAGGGAGATATGTGTGGAAAGTTCTTTACGCAGAGGGTGGTGCATGCGTGGAACGCGTTACCAGCGGAGGTGGTAGAGGCGGGCACGATTTAAGATGTATCTAGACAGATATATGAATGGGCAGGGAGCAGCGGGATACAGATCCTTGGAAAATAGGTGACAGGTTTAGATAGAGGATCTGGATTGGCGCAGGCTTGGAGGGCCAAAGGGCCTGTTCCTGTGCTGTAATTTTCTTTGTTCTTTGTAATGAGGTCAGGACATCATAATGAGTGGCCCTGGTGGATCCCAAACTGGGCATCACTGAGCAGGTTATTGCTGAGCACATGCTGCTTGATATTACTGTTGCAGCCAACTTCCATAACTTTACTGCTGATCGAGAGTAGACTCATGGGGTGCTAAATGGCGGGATTGGATTTTTCCTACTTTCTGTGTCGAAGACATAACTGGGCAATTTTCAACACTTGTCATGTAGATGCGTCTAGTCATTAGGCCAGTGTTGTAACTGTACTGGAGCAGCTTGGTTTGTGAAGTGGCAAATTCTGGATCATTAGTTTTCAGTGTTATTGCTGGAATGTTGTAAAGGAAATGTCCAGTGTCTCCAACCATTTCTTGATATCACCTTGAGTGAATCAAATCAGCTGACACTAATGTCACTGACCGAGTGGTCCAGGCTCATGCTTTGGCATTACAGCTTCTAATCCCATCAGAGCAGCCAAATTCCATCAATAAATTTGGAATTCCAAATAAGTCTCATGAAATTATCATTGATTTTTGGGAAAGTCCATCAGTTGAGTGATGTCCTCTCTGGAAGGAACCCTGCCCATCCTTTCCTGGTCTGGTTTAAATACAGAGCCACAGCAAGGTGGATGTCTCCAGAATGGCCAAGTGAGTCACTGGGGTTCTCCTGAACAGTCAATGTTGATGGACCACAGCAGTTCAGGGAGGTATCCCAACAACACCCTTTCCTCCAACAGCCACATCACATGAGAGAATTAATATGAAGAGAACGCAATTTTCTCTCAAAATCCCATGCTCATAGTGTCTGAAATCACTATCACCAGCAACACTGTGCCAAAACAAGCAGGAAATTGAATGGTAACTCTCAGACCATGTCTCTGTGACAGCACTTGGGAATTCCTTGTGTCCATCAGAACATTGCACATTGAACAATTCACACCCTGGAGACACGAGTATTTTCAATTACAGAATTTTATTGATCAATTAGATTGAAAGCATGGTCACAGTACTGAGCCTGAGTTTGTGTAAACTCCGCTCTTCTACCCTTTAGTATCAGGCCGTACAAAGTGTCTGATGGATCACTTGAAATCATCACTTTAATGACTATTTCCATCATTGTTCTCACTGTTTTCTTCTTTTATTTCCAGCAACACTTTGTCAGAAACAACCAGAAGTTCATCATCTCCTGTAAAAAAGAGGAGGGTCAGTGGCCTCACAGCCAGTTACAGGTTAGTGCCACACAGTGAGACAGCAAGTGAAGCACCGAGCAGTTTCCTTCACCTGAGCTTTCCCTCCCGCTCTCGGGGAGGCTCTGTCCTTTTCACAATATTTACCCCCCCATACCGAAAACGGTTAAGAACCTTCTGATTTCTGCCTGACTTTACCCCCTTAGACACTTCTGGCCTGACTGTTTCACTTTAGCCACCGGCAGAACTCTGGCTGGTGACTGCAAGTTCGACCGTGAAACGGAAATCATCAGGAAATAGAGTGACGCCCAGCTGAAATATACGAGGAATTGACTTGCTTGAGTAAACGAAAGGAACATAGGCAGTATTAAAGGGTTGACGGTGAATGTCCAAAATTGGTGGTGTAGTGGACAGCCAGGAAAGTTGCCTCAGAGTACAGCTGGACCTTGATCAAATGGGTCGATGGGCCAAGGAGTGGCAGATGGAGTTTAATTCAGATAAATTTGAGCTGCTGCATTTTGGTAAGGCAAATCAGGGCAGGACTAAAACACTTAATGGTAAGATCCTGAGGAGTGTTATTGAATAAAGAGATTTTGGGGAGCAAGTTCATAGTTCCTTGAAAGTGGAGTTGCAGGTAGACAGGATATGAAGAAGGCATTTGGTATGCTTGCCTTTATTGGTCAGTGCATTGAGTATCGAAGTTGGGAGGTCATATTGCAGCTGTACAGGTTATTGGTTAGGCCACTTTTGGAATACTGTGTTCAATTCTGGTCTCCCTGCTGTGGAAAGATGTTGAGAAATTTGAAAGGGTTCAGAAAAGATTTATAAGGATGTTGCCGGGTTTGGAGGGTTTCAGCTATAGGCAGAGGCTGAATAGGCTTGGGCTATTTTCCCTGGAGTGTCAGAGGCGGAGGGGTGATCTTATAGCAATTTATAAAATCATGAGGGGCTTTAATATGGTGAATAGTCAAGGTCTTTTCCCCACAGCAGGGGAGTCCAAAACTGGAGGGCATAGGTCTCAGGCAAGAAATTTAAAAGGGATCTAAGGGGCAACTTTTTCCTGCAGAGGGTGGTGTATGTATAGAATGAGCTGCCAGAGGGAAGTGGTGGAGGCTGGTACAATTACAACATTTAAAAGGCATCTGGATGGATGCATGAATAGGAAAGGTTTGGAGGGATATGGGCCAAATGCTGGCAAATGAGACTAAATTAATTTAGGGTATCGAGTCAGCTTGGATGAGTTGGACCGAATGGTTTGTTTCCATGCTGTACATCTTTGTGACTGTATGCCTCTATGTCAATATGTAAATAAACTCTTGCAATATTCAACCTGTTCTGCCCTGAACCAAGTCCTTGCGTATGTCGTACCTTATAGGACAGCATCAAAGTATTCCTCACACTCCTACTGGGTGTAAAACGTGTTTCTGCTTCCTTGACACCTACTGTACATGAAGGGTACACATGTACCAGCAGCACAGTCAAAAGACCAGTGGTTAGCACTGCTGCCTGACAGCATCAGGGACCGGGGTTCAATTCAACCCTTGGACGACTGTCTCTTTCAAGTTTGCATATTCTCCCTGTGTCTTTGAGTTTCCTGTGGGTATTCTGGTTTTCTCACATAGTCCAAAGATGTGCAGGTTAGCTGGATTGGTCAGTGCTAAATTGCCCATAGTGTCCAGGGATGTGCAGGCTAGGTGGGTTAGCCATGGGAAGTGCAGGTTTATAGGGAAAGGGTAGGGGGATGGGTCTGAATGGGATGCTCTTCAGAGGGTTGGTGTGGGATACACTCATCCAAGCAAGTGAGTACAGTGAAAAGTTTACAGTCACTGCTTTATAGCTCCATCTTAGGTGCAAAGTTACCTAGCTACAGATATTTAACACCAAATTCTAAGGAAACAAAAAAAAATTAGAAAAGTAAAGAAATAAATAGTCCACCATTAGAGATCATAGGAATAAATTAGAAAAATAACGAAGTAAAAATCTCAGAAAATCAGTCTTTCCAACCCAGTCCAGGCTGCACCTAATCTCAAAGAGGACAGTAAACAAGAAGCAAAAGTAAAATTCATGATCTATCAAACCAGGTTTGATTCTGGGATCCAACTTGTCCAGGATCACTTTTAGCTGGGATTAGAACAACAGTTGAAAAGAGTGTGCAGGATATGATGGCCCTGGGGTTCATGTGCATTATACTTTGAATGTGGCAGTTAATAGAGTGCATGAGACATTGGGCTTCATGGTAGAATTATCGTATACAAAAGGAGAGAATTGATTCAGAACCTGTACCAATTTCAGGTTAGGCTACAATGACGATACTGTGATAACAAGGTGTGGAGCTGGATGAACACAGCAGGCCAAGCAGCATCATAGGAGCAGGAAGGCTGACGTTTCAGGCTTAGACCCTTCATCAGAAATGGGGGAGGGGAAGGGGGTTCTGAAATAAATAGGGAGATCTCTCCCCCTCTCTCTAGAATCTTAGAAAATTGGCAAAGCAGGGCCCAGAATCAGGTTCCAGTTGACAGGATTCTTCAGAACAAAAGCAAACAACAATGAACACAGAAAACTTCCTAACCCAAACGCTAACGCTGACTGTAACCCAATGGAGGGCCACTCAGTTCCCTAACCCTTTCCACTCCAATAAACTGGGAATCAGGACCAATATTCACACAGTTACTCTCAGACTGCCTGATAATGGATTTTCCAACTGGGGCTGTTTCCTACTCTGTCCTCAGTAAGACAGCCAGTGTTAGATCCAACACCATGCCCCATGCTGTTCTCACCTGCAGTATCAATTGTGCTCATGAAGCCTCTAAGGACAGACCCTTCCTCATCTTGTTCTCCGAATGCGTGCCGTTTGCGATTCTTCTGCAGAGGGACAGATGGAGAAAACATTGAGGAATTACATAAGGACCAGAAAATTGAAGAACCTTTTATCATTTAGTACACAATGATAGGTGTAGGGACAGATTGAGGAAGCAGAGGGGCTGCAGAAGGACATAGACAGATGGGAGAGTGGGAAAAATGGCAGATGGAATACAATGTAGGAAAGTGTGAGGTTATGCATTTTTGTAGGAACAATAGAAGTATAGACTATTTTCTAAATGGGGAAAGGCTTCAAAAATCTGAAGTACAAAAGAATTTAGGAGTCCTCATTCAGGATTCTCTTAAGTTTAACATGGAGGTTCAGTTGGCAGTTGGGCAAATGCAATATTTGCATTCATTTCAAGTGGGTTAGAATACAAGAGCAGGGATGTACGCTGAGGCTTTGTAAGGTTCTGGTCAGATGACATTTAGTATATTGTAAGCAGTTTTGGGCACTATATCTACAGAAGAATTTGCTAACATTGGAGGGGGGCAGAGCAGGTTTACAAAAATGATCCCGAAGATGAAGGGACTGTCACGTTGCGTTCATTGGTCAGTGCATTCAGTACAGGAGTTCGGAGGCCATGTTGTAGCTGTACAGGACATTGGTGAGGCCACTTTTGCAATGCTGCATTCAGTTCTGGTCTCCCTGCTATAGGAAAGATGTTGTTAAACTTGAAAAGGTTCAGAAAAGATTTATAAAGATATTGCCAGGATTGAAGGGTTTGGGCTACAGGGAGAGGCTGAACAGGCTAGGCTTTATTCCCTGGAGGGTCAGCGGCTGAAGAGTGACCTTACAGAGGTTTATAAAATCATGAAAGGCATGGATAGGATGAATAGCCAATATCTTTTTCCGAGGTAAGGAGTCCAAAACTAGAATGTAGTGATTGTAACGAGGTCAGCCAGGTGGACTCTTGAATATGAGTTCTCTGACTGGGGCTGACAATCTGGTCCAATCAGGGAACCCTGTCTGACAGATAAGAACAGAAGTGTCAGACATTCTGTTCACTCTGACAGCTGGCTCTGAGGGAGCTGGATCAGTGTCAAGGAATCTCCACGTGTAAATAAAGGGTGAATTAGTGATGGGATACTGGTCTGTGTGAAGTTATTTCAGTGGTGATGAGAAAAATGCAGACTCTTCAAGAAATTCGCTCACAACAGTCATTTTTTGAGTTGGAGTAAGCATGTCCAGTATCATGGCATTACTTGGGAAGCTTGACTCGTTCAATCCTGCCATCAAAGACTGGGCCCAGTATGTGGAAAGAATGTGTTACTTTTTCTGGGAAATGACATTGGACAGATGAAAAGCAAAGAATTTTTCCAACAGCTTGTGGACACACACCTTTTTTATTAATTAGGCATCTAACTTTCCCTGAGGCACCAGCTACTAAAACCTTTCAAGAGTTGACAGACTTAGTTAAGGAGATAGTAGGAACTGCAGATGCTGGAGAATCTGAGATAACAAGGTGTAGAGCAGGATGAACACAACAGGCCAAGCAGCATCAGAGGAACAGGAAGGCTGACGTTTCGGGTCTAGACCCTTCTTCAGAAATGGGGGAGGGGAAGGAGGTTCTGAAATAAATAGGGAGAGAGGGGGAGGCGAATAGAAGATGGATAGAGGAGAAGATAGGTGGAGAGGAGACACAGGTCAAAGAGGCGGGGATGGAGCCAGTAAAGGTGAGTGTAGGTGGGGAGTTAGGGAGGTGATAGGTCAGTCCAGGGAGGACGGACAGGTCAAGGGGACGGGATAAGGTTGGTAGGTAGGAGATGGGGGTGGGGCTTGAGGTGGGAGGAGGGGATAGGTGGGAGGAAGGACAGGTTAGGGAGGCGGGGATGAGCTGGGCTGGTTTTGGGATGCAGTAGGGGGAGGGGAGATTTTGAAGTTTGTGAAGTCCACATTGATACCATTGGGCTGCAGGGTTCCCAAGCGGAATATGAGTTGCTGTTCCTGCAACCTTCAGGTGGCATCGTTGTGGCACTGCAGGAGGTCCAGGATGGACATGTCGTCTGAGGAATGGGAGGGGGAGTTGAAATGGTTCGCGACTGGGAGGTGCAGTTGTTAGTGCGAGCTGAGCGTAGGTGTTCTGCAATGCGGTCCCCAAGCCTCCGCTTGGTTTCCCCGATGTAGAGGAGGCCACAATGGGAACAGTGGATGCAGTATACCACATTAGCAGATATGCAGGTGAACATCTGCTTGATGTGGAAAGTCTTCTTGGGGCCTGGGATGGGGGTGAGGGGGGAGGTGTAGGGGCAGGTGTAGCATTTCCTGCGGTTGCAGGGAAAAGTGCCGGGTGTGGTGGGGCTGGAGGGGAGTGTGGAACGGACAAGGGAGTCACAGAGAGAGTGGTCCCTCCGGAAAGCAGATAAGGGTGGGGAGGGAAAAATGTCTTTGGTGGTGGGGTCGGATTGCAGATGGCGGAAGTGTCGGAGGATGATGCGTTGGATCCAGAGGTTGGTGGGGTGGTACCTGAGGATGAAGGGGATTCTGTTTTGGTTGTTATTGCGGGGAGGGGGTGTGAGGGATGAGTTGCGGGAAATGCGGGAGACACGGTCGAGGGCGTTCTCGACCACTGAGGGGGGGAAGTTGCGGTCCTTGAAAATGAGGACATCTGAGATGTACGGGAGTGGAATGCCTCATCCTGGGAGCAGATGCGGTGGAGGCGAAGGAATTGGGAATAGGGGATGGCACTTTTGCAGGAAGGTGGGTGGGAGGAGGTGTATTCTAGGTAGCTGTGGGAGTCAGTGGGCTTGAAATGGATATCGGTTTCTAGGTGGTTGCCAGAGGTGGAAACAGAGAGGTCCAGGAAGGAGAGAGAGGTATTAGAGATGGTCCAGGTGAACTTAAGGTTGGGATGGAAGGTGTTGGTGAAGTGGATGAACTGTTCGAGCTCCTCGTGGGAGCACGAGGTGGCGCCGATACAGTCATCAATGTAACGGAGGAAGAGGTGGGGTTTGGGCCAGTGTAGGTACGGAAGAGGGATTGTTCCACGTAACCTACAAAGAGGGAGGCATAGCTTGGGCCCATGCGGGTACCCATGGCCACCTCCTTTGTCTGTAGGAAGTGGGAGGAATTGAAAGAGAAATTGTTGAGGGTGAGGACGAGTTCAGCTAAGCGGATGAGGGTGTCAGTGGAGGGGGACTGGTCGGTCCTGGGTGTCAGGAAGAAGCAGAGGGCTTTTAGGCTATCTGTATGGGGAATGCAGGTGCATAGGGACTGGACGTCCATGGCAAAGATGAGGTGTTGGGGACCAGGGAATTGGAAGTTCTGGAGGAGGTGGAGGACGTGGGTGGTGTCATGGACGTAGGTAGGGAGTTCCTGGACCAAGGGGGAGAAAATGGAGTCCGGATAGGTGGAGATAAGTTCGGTGGGGCAGGAGCAGGTGGAGACAATTGGTCGACCAGGGCAGTCAGGTTTGTGGATTTTGGGAAGGAGATAGAAGCGGGCGGTGCGGGGTTGGGGAATGATGAGGTTGGAGGCTATAGGTGGGAGGTCACCTGAGGTGATGAGGTTTTGGATGGTTTGGGAGATGATGGTTTGGTGGTCGGGGGTGGGGTCATGATCAAGGGGACGGTAGGAGGAGGTGTCAGAGAGTTGGTGCCTGGTCTCAGCGATGTAGAGGTCAGTGCGCCATACTACACCTTTGTCCCCCTCCACCCACACATCAATGAATACCGGTCACGTTTGGACATTGAACAGTCTTTCCGCCGCCTCCGCGCTTACTTCTTCAACCGTGAGCCTATCCCCTCCTCTACTGACCCCTTCTCCCACCTCCAACACACTCCCTCCTCCTGGACACCACCCCAAGGCCTCCTACCCTCCCTTGACCTCTTCATCTCCAACTGCCGTCGAGACATCAATCGCCTCAACCTCTCCACCCCTCTCACCCACTCCAACCTCTCCCCCGCAGAATGTGCAGCCCTCCGCTCCCTCCGTTCCAATCCCAACCTCACCATTAAACCCGCAGACAAGGGAGGCGCAGTTGTAGTATGGCACACTGACCTCTACATCGCCGAGGCCAGGCGCCAACTCTCCGACACCTCCTTCTACCGTCCCCTTGATCATGACCCCACCCCCGACCACCAAACCATCATCTCCCAAACCATCCACAACCTCATCACCTCAGGTGACCTCCCACCCACAGCCTCCAACCTCATCGTTCCCCAACCCCGCACCGCCCGCTTCTATCTCCTTCCCAAAATCCACAAACCTGACTGCCCTGGTCGACCAATTGTCTCCACCTGCTCCTGCCCCACCGAACTTATCTCCACCTATCTGGACTCCATTTTCTCCCCCTTGGTCCAGGAACTCCCTACCTACGTCCATGACACCACCCATGTCCTCCACCTCCTCCAGAACTTCCAATTCCCTGGTCGCCAACATCTCATCTTTACCATGGACGTTCAGTCCCTATACACCTGCATTCCCCATACAGATGGCCTAAAGGCCCTCCACTTCTTCCTGTCCCGCAGGCCCGACTAGTACCCCTCCACTGACACTCTCATCCGCTTAGCCAAACTCGTCCTCACCCTCAACAACTTCTCTTTCAATTCCTCCCACTTCCTACAGACAAAGGGGGTGGCCATGGGTACCCGCATGGGCCCAAGCTATCCCTGCCTCTTTGTAGGTTACGTGGAACAATCCCTCTTCCGTACCTACACTGGCACTAAACCCCACCTCTTCCTCCGTTACATTGATGACTGTATCGGCGCCACCTCGTGCTCCCACGAGGAGCTCGAACAGTTCATCCACTTCACCAACACCTTCCACACCAACCTTAAGTTCACCTGGACCATCTCTAATACCTCTCTCTCCTTCCTGGACCTCTCTGTTTCCACCTCTGGCAACCACCTAGAAACCGATATCCATTTCAAGCCCACCGACTCCCACAGCTACCTAGAATACACCTCCTCCCACCCACCTTCCTGCAAAAATGCCATCCCCTATTCCCAATTCCTTCGCCTCCACCACATCTGCTCCCAGGATGAGGCATTCCACTCCCATACATCTCAGATGTCCTCATTTTTCAAGGACCGCAACTTCCCCCCCTCAGTGGTTGAGAACGCCCTCGACCGTGTCTCCCACATTTCCCGCAACTCATCCCTCATACCCCCTCCCCGCAATAACAACCAAAACAGAATCCCCTTCATCCTCAGGTACCACCCCACCAACCTCTGGATCCAACGCATCATCCTCCGACACTTCTGCCATCTGCAATCCGACCCCACCCTTATCTGCTTTCCGGAGGGACCACTCTCTCCATGACTCCCTTGTCCGTTCCACACTCCCCTCCAGCCCCACCACACCCGGCACTTTTCCCTGCAACCGCAGGAAGTGCTACACCTGCCCCTACACCTCCCGCCCCACCCCCATCCCAGGCCCCACGAAGACTTTCCACATCAACCAGATGTTCACCTGCACTTCTGCTAATGTGGTATACTGCATCCACTGTTCCCGTTGTGGCCTCCTCTACATCGAGGAAACCAAGCAGAGCCTTGGGGACCGCTTTGCAGAGCACCTACGCTGGGTTTGCACTAAACAACTGCACCTCCCAGTCGCGAACCATTTCAACTCCCCCTCCCATTCCTCAGACGACATGTCCATCCTGGACCTCCTGCAGTGCCACAATGATGCCACCCGAAGGTTGCAGGAACAGCAACTCATATTCCGCTTGGGAACCCTGCAGCCCAATGGTATCAATGTGGATTTCACAAGCTTCAAAATCTCCCCTCCCCCTACCGCATCCCAAAACCAGCCCAGCTCGTCCCCGCCTCCCTAACCTGTCCTTCCCCCTACCTATCCCCTCCTCCCACCTCAAGCCCTACCCACATCTCCTACCTACCAACCTTATCCCGCCCCCTTGACCTGTCCGTCCTCCCTGGATTGATCTATCACCTCCCTAACTCCCCACCTACACTCACATTTACTGGCTCCATCCCCGCCTCTTTGACCTGTCTGTCTCCTCTCCACCTATCTTCTCCTCTATCCATCTTCTATCCGCCTCCCCCTCTCTCCCTATTTATTTCAGAGCCACCTTTCCCTCCCCCATTTCTGAAGAAGGGTCTAGGCCTGAAACATCAGCCTTCCTGTTCCTCTGATGCTGCTTGGCCTGCTGTGTTCGTCCAGCTCTACACCTTGTTATCCCCGAATCATCAAACTAGTCCAGTTTGTGGAACAAGCAGCACTGGTCACTCCAATTGTGAAGCCTAACGGGTCATTTCACCTTTGTGGGGATTTTAAACAAATGGTAAACCACTTTTCGCAGATGAATAAATACCCAATCCCTTACATACAGGATTTATACACAAAGCTGGCGGGTGCTGTCCTTCAGAAAGCTGCACATGAGCCATGCGTACTTGCAATTGCAGTTAGTTGAGGATTCCCTCAGCAATATCGATAAGTGTTTGTACACAAGTCTGCCATTTCAGGAATCATCAGCCTGTGCAATTTTTCAGCAGACGATGGAGAATATTTTACAATGTGTACCCCAGGTTGCCATGTATCTAGATGTCATGCCAATAACTGGGAAGACCAATAAGGAGCATTTAGAGAATTTGGACATTGTCGTAAGTCATTTCTCTCAGTTGGGCCTCCACCTACGAAGTGAAAACTGTATGTTCCAGGAACCCTAAGTGACCTACTTGGGCTACAGAGTCAACAAAACTGGGTTACTCCCTTTGGAAGATAAAGTGAGGGTGATCAAAGATGTCCCAGCTCTCACATCTGTACTGAAGCTCTGGACTTTCATTAGGCTGGTGAATTATTAAGAAAATTTCATACATAACCTGGCCTCCATCCTGGCACCTTTGCATCAACTCTTAAAAAGAGGGTCAGCCTTGGAATTGGTCACAAAGCGAAACCATAGTTTTCACAGAGGTGAAGAAATAGTTTTCATCCTCTGAGTTGTTGGCACACCATGATTCCAAGCGAGATCCAGTATTGACATGCAATGCCTCCCCATATGGGGTAGTATTAGCTCCTAAGTGGCTCAATGGATAGGAATGCCCAATACCATATGCATCTAGGACTTCGTCTATTGCAGAGCATAAATAAGCCCAGATGCAGAAAGAAGGATTGGTGGGGGTGGATGGGGGTGGTTTTGGGTGGTAGGGAGTCTTCCGAAAACCAGAACTCCTGTTCTAACAACCAAGCCCCACCAGCTCCCCACACCAAGGCCCCCCTCTCACCTACACTGACCTTTCTCTCCAAGGATCCAGTCATGAGCCCTGGTGAGGGTCACATTGAAATACAGGCAGTGGCCAGCACTCCTGGTGGCACTGCTGGTACTGGGTAGCAGCCATCCTCTGATTGGCCAACTTGTTTCAGGGTGGGACTTGTGTCCCAATGGGGCCTTGTTGGTGTGGGAGGTTCATTGCTGTCCAGGTAAATACTTGTTTGGGCTTCAATATCATCAGACCACCTGTCATGCAACTACAGGGAAAGCTCCAACAGAGTTGCTAATGGGGATAACACTCCACACCACATTAAATCTGATCTGGGCAGGGGGCAGAGAGTGAAACAGCATCAGGATCGCCAATGCCAAACTCAAGATTCCGCTATGTGAGAGACTATACTTACGGGGATTACGTTTGGCATAGGAACCTCAGGAATGGTCCTGCATGGGTAACTGGCATAGTCAACGCTAGGTCAGCTCCAGTGAAGTATACAGTTTGGGTAAGTGGCCCAGTCCTGAACAAGCACATGGACCATATGAAAGCTGCAAACTCGCAAACAGTGCAAGAGTAAAATGTGCCTAGCTGTTCGACAGCTTTTCGGACTGTTCCGGAACCCATGGGTTTTCCTTCTCCATCAAGTGTTGAAGGTACCTTGGAATCTGAGATGGACATGGTGGATGTTGCCACCTGAAGAAGAGAATGAATTTCTTCTGAGACACTCGGGCGCAAGAGGTGAGCTACTGTTCATTACATGCCACCCGTATCAGAGGCAGAGTTGAAGGAACCTCACCCAGTGTTAAAATGCCGCAGGTGGAACTACAAAAAAGAAGAACCAGCCTGTGTCCTCGGACTCAGAGGGGGAGGAATGTACTGATTGCAACGAGGTCGGCCAGGTGGACCTCATAGTATAAGAGTTCCCTAATTGGGGCTGTTAATCTGGTCCAATTAGGGAGCCCTGGCTGGCAGATAAATACAAGAGGGTCAGTGGTTCTGCTCACTTTGACAGCTGGCTCTGAGGGAGCTGGATTAGTGTCAAGGACTCTCCACGTGGAAGTAAAGGGTAACTTGGTGACAGGATACTGGCCTCGTGTGGAGTTATTTCATGGAGGTCATAGGTTTAAGGTGAGAGGGAAAAGATTTAAAATGCATCTGAGGGACAATATTTTCATGCAGAGGGTGGCATATGTATGGAACGAGCTGCGAGTGGAAGTGGTGGAGGCTGGTGCAATTACAATATTTAGAAGGCATCTGGATGGGTATATGAATAGGAAGGATTTAGAGCAATATGGGCCAAATGCTGGCAAATGGGACTTGATCTACTTAGGATATCTGGTCGGTGTGGGTGAGTTGAACCAAGGGGTCTGTTTCTGTGCTGTATGACCTCCAGGCAAATGTGAAGTGATGCATTTTGGAGGGTCAAGTACAGGTGGAAATCATTCAGTGAATGGCAAAACTGTTAGGAGTGTTGATTTGCAGAGAGATTTGGGTGTGCAAGTTCATAGATCACTGAAGGTGACACGGCAGGTAGATAGGTAACAAAAAAAGGCAAATGGCATGCTTATCTTCATTGGAAGAGGCATTGAGTATAAGGATAGGCAGGTTATGCTGCAGCCTTACAGAACTTTAGTGAGGTCACACATAGAATATTGTGTACAGTTCTGGTGACCACACTACCAGAAGGATGGTTTGGAGAAGATACAGAAAAGATGTAGTAGAATGTTGCCTTTTATGGGGGATTTTGCTATGAAGAAAGGTTGGATAGTCTGGGTTTGTTTTCACTGGAATGTAGAAGGTTGAGGGGTCACCTGATGGACGTTTTAAGGTTGGTTTTCTTCCCAGAGTGGAGGTGTCAATTACCGGGGACACAAGTTCAAGGTGTAAAAGGGGACGTTTAAAAGAAATGTGCGAGGTAAGTTTTTCACACAAAGGGTGGCGAATTCCTGGAACGTGCTACCAGAGGAGGTGGTGGAAGCAAACACAGTAGCAGCGTTCAAGAAGCACCTGGATGAATACACGAATAGGAAGGGCATAGAGGGATATGGATCCTGAAAGTGAAGACAGTCTTATTAAGGAAGGTCAAAATTTGTCGGCGCAGGCTTGGAAGGCCGAAGTGTCTATTCCTGTGTTGTATTGTTCTTTGTTCTTTCTATGACTCTACATGAGGTTGAAGACTCTGAGTCTGTACTCAATGGAGTTTAGAAGATGAGGGGGATCTAATTAAAACTTAGAGTTTCAGTTCCAATTTCCTTTTGAAAATTCTGATTGAATCTGTCGCTACCACATTCACAGGCAGCACATTCCAGATGCCAACAACCCACTGCCTTTAAAAGCATGGGCTCCAGTAATGCCTGTCTCTTCATGGAGTATGTGGAACATTCCTTATTTCAGTCCTTTTCTGGCCTCCACAACTTTCTCTGATATATCGATGATATCATCCATGCTGCTTCCCTCTCTTCTCCGGAATTGGAAAAGTTCATCAATTTCGCTTCCAATTTCTACTCTGCCCTCATTTTCACCTGGTCTATCTCTGACTCCCCCCTTTCTCTTCCTCAACATCTCTGTTTCCATTTCTGGGGATAGACTGGCCACTAATATTCACTATAAATGCACCGACTCCCACAACTACTTGGACTATACATCCTCGCACCCTGCTTCCTGTAAAGATTCCATCCCATTCTTTAAGTTCCTGCGTCTCTGTCGCATATGTTCAAATGAGGTCAACTTCGACAAGGGAGCCTCTGAAATATCTACCTTCTTCCTCAAACGAGAATTCCCCAGCACCGTTGTCGACAGGGCCCTCAGCTGGGTCCAACCCATCTCTCGCACTTCTGCCCTCAACCCCTCTCTTCCCTCCCGCAACAGCAATAGGGTTCCCCTTGTCCTTACCTGCTATCCCACCAGCATCCACATCCAGAAGATCATCAGACACCATTTCCGCCACCTCCAACGAGATGCCACCACCAGACACAGATTCCACCTCCCCCGCCCCTTGTCCATCTTCCTCAGAGACCGTTCCCTCTGGGACACCCTGATCCACTCTTCCTTCACTCTCAACACACCCCCCACAGCCTCACGGCACGTTCCCCTGTAACCGGCAAAGGTGTAACACCTGCCCATTTACCTCCTCCCTCCACAGTATCCAAGGGCCCAAACATACCTTCCAGGTAAAGTGACACTTCACCTGCACTTCCTAGAATTTAGTCTACTGCATTCGCTGCTCACAATGTGGTCTCCTCTACATTGGGGAAGTGAAGTATAGACTGGGTGACCGCTTTGCAGAACATCTACGTTCTGCTCACAAAAAAGACCCTGAGCTTCCAGTTGCCTGCCACTTTAACACACCACCCCGTTCCCTAGCCAACATCTCTATCTCAGGCTTGCTTCAGTGTTCCAGGGAAGGTCATCGCAAGCTCAAAGAAAAGCACCTCATTTTCTGCTTGGGAACCCTGCAGTCCTCCAGGCTCAATATCAAGCTCAATAATTTTAGGGCCTGAACTCTCCCATGTCCTAGGCGGCTACCCCACACACCAGGCCTTGTTATCGTATAGCCTGCCATTACACAGTACCTCCGAGGAGCAGGAAAGCTGACGTTTCAGGTCTGGACCCTTTCTGAAGAAGGGTCCAGACCCGAAATGCCAGCGTTCCTGCTCCTCTGATGCTGCCTGGCCTGCTGTGTTCATCCAGCTCTACACCTTGTTATCTCAGACTCCAGCATCGGCAGTTCTTACTATCTTATTACACAGTACCTGTTGTTAGTTACTAACAGTCCCCATAACAGCTATTCACCCTCCTAGCCAGATCGTTATTAATTCCTTTGTCTATTCAACTGCTCTTCTGTCTTTTTGGACTCTATCTTTTATCCTATAATTTACTCCCTACTCTATCCCCCTCCCTAACTTCTGCATGTAAGCTGCATCTTCCTAGCTACCGTCAGTTCTGAGGAAGGGTCACCAGATCCAAAATGTTAACTCTGAATTTTTTCTTTACAGATGCTGCCAGACCTGCTGAGCTTTTCCAGCAAATTTTGTTTTTGTTAAAAATGTTACTTTGTGTTTTCTTGGCTTCTTTTGCTAATTCATCATCTGAAATCAGTGCCATCTGCTACTCGAGCCTTCCGCCATTGGAAACAGTTTCACTCGATCCATTCAGTCCAGATCCCTCCCGATTTTGAGCAGCTCCATCAAATCTCCTCTCAAAGGATAACAGCCTCAGACTCCCCAGTCTGTCCTCGTAACTGCAGTCCCTCATCCTGGAACCACTCAAGTACAGTTTACCTGCAGCCTCTCTAAAGGCTTTGGATCCTTCCTAAAGTGTGCGGTCTGGAATTGGACACAATGTGTAGAACTTCATGAACGTGAAGAGGACACTGCACATGGCTGGAAAATTCCCGGCAACACAGTCAGCCTTTCCATTGGAAGTCTGATGCTATTGAAGCCCAAACAAGCTTTTAAACAGCAGTGGACCTTCCACACCAACATGGCCCCAGTTGGACAGAAATCCCATTCTGAAACAAGCTGGCCAATCAGAGGATGGCAGCTGCCCAGTACCAGCAGTGCCAGTGGGAGTGCTGGCCACTGGCTGTATTTCAATGACACCCTCTCCAGGGCTCGTGACAGCATCACTGGAGAGAGAGAGAGGTCTGTGTGGGTGAGAGGGGGCCTTGGTGTAGGGATCTGGTGAGACTTGGCTGCTAGAACAGGAGCCCTGGTTTTCAGAAACCTCCCTACACCCTATTACCACCGCCCCCCCCAACCCCATTTCCCAATGCTGGTTCGCACAGTGAGTAACTGGGTGCCTGAGCACAAAGGAATGCCCCTGTAGGCCACTAGCAATCCCATTAGCTCATCCCATTAGGTAATTGAGGACTGGGGTAAACTGTCCAAGGTCCAGTGAAATCCCTGAGCACCAGGAGATCCAGCAGGGTTCAAGGATTTTTGGATTCAGTGGTTCTTTAATGAACCCTCAGGAACATTCTGTCTCTGGTGTGAGGCGTTCTCATGTCAGGCCACTACTGGCTCTGACTCAATGCAGGACACTTCTCTGTCATTGAGGGTCAGACCCAGAACCTCTCATCTAATTCTCCCTCACCCCCAGCCCCCTCTGCACCATTAGACCACTCCAACAGACTCTGTGAAATTCCACTCTGGTTGCAGATGAAGTAGGTTTTCTGAAGGGTTCATGACCATTTCATTATTTGTGTGCCTTATTCCTGTTTCTCAGGTCTAGGACCTTATCATCCCCTGTCTGTCCAGCTCCCACCTACACCACAAGCTCCCTCGGCTTATGTATCTCATTCAGAATTTTTTTTTACTTTTTATTTTTATTATTTCTCCTTGTTCTTGTTGCTGCCCCATGCATTAGCTTGTATATTCTGTAAGAAGACTGTCACTACTCTCCTCATAGTTCACAAAATTTCCAAGTTTTATATTCTCTGTAAGTTCTGAAATTTTGTTAAGCCTAACTGGTGGCGTGGTGGATCAATAGTTAGCACTGCTGCCTCACAGCGCCAGAGACCCAAGTTCAATTCCAGCCTTAGGTGAACTATCTGTGTAGAGTTTGCACAGTCTCCCCACACCTGCATGGGTTGGATCCAGGTGCTCTGCTTTTCTCCCACTATCCAAAGATGTGCAGGTTAGGTGGTTTGGCCATGTTAAACTGCCCATAGCATCCAGAGATGTGCAAGCTAGGTGGATTGGGCATGAGAAATGCAGGTTTATGGGGGTGGGTCTGGGTGGGATGCTGCTCAGAGGGTTGGTGTTGGCTCAATGGGCCGAATGGCCTGTTTCTATACTGTAGGGATTTTATGATTCTAAATCACTAATAATGATTCTGAGAAGCAATATCTCTCATATGAACCCCTCAGAAATGTCACTAGAACCCATCCTCTGGTCTGAAAATAGCTAGATACCACTCCTGTGCTTCAAACAGTGCTATACCCTTGCAGCCAATGCCCCTTTGTTGAGAAGACTGTTCTGTGGCCCTTTATCAAGCACTTTTTGGAAACTTTTGACTGCATTACCCTCCTCAATCCTCCTGTTAGCTTCAGCAAAAACCACAATTGAGTTCACAGGATTTATCAGATCAATGCTGGTTTTCTTTGAGATGACTCCATACTTTTGCACATGCCTGACTTATGAGAGTGAGTGGGGTTGATTTGTGGGACTGACTAAATAGCTCCACCCATAATGATGAAGTAATGGGGCACATGACTGAGAGCTGGCTGAGAAAGCCCATGGTTCAGCACTGTCAGATGAAGCATGTGGAGTGCAGGCCATTCAGTAATAAACCAGCTATTGTTTAAACATTCTGAAACCAGGCTAACCAACATACAACAACAGCTGATTCAGAAATAGTAGGAACTGCTGACGCTGGAGAATCTGAGATGACAAGGTGTAGAGCAGGAAAGCTGAAGTTTCGGGTCTGGATGAAGAAGGGTCCAGACTCGAAACGTCAGCTTTTCTGCTCCTCTGATGCTCCTTGGCCTGTTGTGTTCATCCAGCTCTACACCTTATTATCTCATACAATAACAGCTGTCGGGTTTACCACAGATTATCATTCCCAACACCGAGGTTAAACTGATAGTCATCATGTGATGCTTTGTTAAATTCCTTTTGGACCACATCAAGCTGTTTTCCATCTCCCCAGTAACAGACACAGGACCTCCCTGGTCAGCAGAGTTCCCATCACTAATCCCTTATGTATGTCACTTTATGAATGACCTACAACCAGTCGCTGAGCCACCCTGTTCAGTAGATCTCCCAAACACCGATCACTGCAACACTCAATTCAAACACTATCTGTGCTCATGGCCGAATAGTCGGCTACTCAGGAAGTGACTGACTGATTGCCTCACCTTGACTGGTGACTCTGGGATGGGGTCCCATGGAAGACATGCTCCTGTTAGAAACAGACACACAGTTAGGATCTTGTCTATAAACACTAATCAACATCAACATTTCATGATGGTCATTCAAAACCAGAGGGAGTCAGGAGGGATCCATAATCATTAATTATCTTTGTCATCCAAACCACAGTATGACAATCAGATCTCAGTGAGTCCCTATCAGGTACAAAACAGGGGAACTGGTGTTCACTTTGTTTTACTTCTCTCTGACTCTTTTCTCTATTTTGTCACTCTTGATCTTTCCCTCCTTTTCCCTCTTCTTTTCTCTCTCTTTCTGTTTTAGAATGAAAGTGATTCTGAATGTAAGAGGAATAGCAGCACATTGAGCTGGTAATGGCGAGACAAGTGTCTAGTGTTGTTCAGCCTGAGTTTGTTATTGTATTATTTGTTATTGGAATGTCACTGGGTAAACCAGACTTTAATGCCCAACTCTCATTGCTCCTTGTGAAGGTGGTTTTGAGCTGTCTTTTCTAACCATTCCTGTTGTAACATATAATACCAGCCACCCACAATGCTGTTAGGAAGTTATGGGATATTGGCTCAGCAACACTGAAGAAATAGCTATATATTTCCAGGTCAGGATGTGAGTGGCTTTGGAGGGGAAATTGCAGCGGCTAGTGTTCCCATGTAGCTACTGCCCATGTCCCACTGGATCGAAGTGGTCATGGGTTTGGAAGGTGCTTCCTAAGGAGTCTCGGTAAGTTACTGCAGTGCATCTTGGAAACAGTACACAATGCTGCGATTGAACATCGCTGGTGGAGGTATTGATTGTTTATGTTGCTGGAATCTAAACCAGATTTTTGTTTTTCTAATGGAGTAGCACACAACTGGGAATGAATGACAGGTTGCAATGGGGCTCAGGGGCTCATGATGTGCTTACCTTTTTCAGGCAGAAATAAGACCCTCTCCTCTGGGATTCCATGTCTCAATGCAAAGTCTTTGAACTCGTCATTGATCTCCTTCCTCAGTTTCCGTGTCCTTCCTAGGAGGTGGACATTGAGTTAAAGATCCAGAAATCACCCTTAGAAAGTGGTGAGTGGACGAGCTGATGTAGAATCTCTTACCGTATAGGGCCACTGACTCTGAGCGGGTCACTGCTTCCATTGTGTTCAACAGGAAAAATGCATATTCCTGGTAGTTTGTTTTGATGACTCGAATATCTGCTGTGCTTTCATAGGCTGTTAAAAAAAAACTAGCTGCTTAATCACTTTCTTTATTGGGTGCAACCCCTCCTCCTTAGAAACTATTACCCACCTCCACCCCTTCTTTCCTCTCCAAGGTCATTGCCCCCTCCATTGCCTCAATTTCAACACTACCTTAGTTTTTCCCATGTAAAATGACCATAACCAGCTTGACATCAGCACCATATCACTCCCTTCCTCCCAGTATCTCTACATTGTCACAATATTGTTCCAAATTCCACCACTGGACAAGCAGAAATGTCCTCCAATTAAATACTGGGAACTTGTCATGATCGATGGAGGCACCTATGACATTGGCAGAGCTAGGAAAGAAGTTCTGCATAGCCTGAATGAGGAATTAATATTATTGCATTCAATTCTGGTCACCACATTACAGGAAGGATGTGGAGATTTGGAGACAGTGCAGAAGACATTTACCAGGATACTGCCTGGATTAGAGGGTATGAGCTATAAGGAGAGACTAGAAAAACTCAGATTGTTTTCTCTAGAGTGGCGGAGGCTAGGGACATACTTGAAAGAAGTCTATAAAATTATGAGAAGCATAGATAGGGTTGACGGTCAGAATCTTTTTGCCAGACTTAAAATGTCTAATACTAGGTAGCATGCATTTAAGGTGAGGGGGGTGGAGTTTAAAGGAGATGTGAGGAGCATGTTTTTTACACAGAGAGTGGTAGGAGTCTGGAACGCACTACCAAGGGTAGTCATGGAGACAGATATGATAGGGGCATTTAAGGGACTTTTAGATAAGCACATGAATATGCAAGGGATGGAGGGATAAGGACCCATGGCAGGCAGAAGGGATAATTTGGCGTCATGTTCAGCACAACATTGTGGGTTGTGCTGTTCTAAGGCCTGAATTCTAACTAGGCACCAAATTGAAAGGTAGAACCTCAAAGATAATTATTTCACGATTATTACTTGAGCCACATGCCAATTGGCAGTGGGTAAACCAGGTTAGACACATACTCCTCACATCTCCTTTAAACTTCCCCCCCTCACCTTAAATGCATGCTACCTAGTATTAGACATTTCAACTCCGGCAAAAAGATTCTGACCGTCAACCCTATCTATGCATCTCATAATTTTATAAACTTCTTTCAAATATCTCCCCAGCCTCCGCACTCTAGAGAAAACAACCCAAGTTTTTCTAGTCTCTCCTTACAGCTCATACCCTCTAATCCAAGCAGCATCCTAGTAAATGTCTTCTGCACTGTCTCCAAGTCTCCACATCCTTCCTGTAATGTGGTGACCAGAATTGAATGCAGTAGTATTAATTCTTCATACAGGCTATGCAGAGACCCATTGTTTCAGCCTGCTTGTGCCCCACAGAACTCATCTCTTCCTACCTTGGCTCAGTCTTCTCCCCCCCGGTCCAATCCCTACCCACATACATCCATGATTCATCTCTTCGCCTTATGCCGGTTTCAAAACTTCCAGTTTACCGGCTCCAGCCACCTCCTCTTTACCATGGATGTTCAATGCCTTTACACGTCCATTCCCCACCAGGAGGGTCTTAGGGCTCTCCGCTTCTTCCTGGAGCAAAGACCTGAACCATCCCCACCCACCACCACCCTCCTCTGCTGGGCCGAGCTTGTCCTCACCCTCAACAGTTTCTCTTTCAACTCCTCTCATTTTCTTCAGGTAAGAGGGGTTACCATGGGTACCCACATGGGCCCTAGTTATGCCTATCTCTTCGTGGGGTACGTGGAACGTTCCTTGTTCCAGTCCTATTCCAGCCCCCACCCATAACTATTTCTCCGATACATCAATGATATCATCGGTGTTGCTTCCCTCTCTCGTCTGGAATTGGAAAACTTCATCAATTTCGCCTCCAATTTCCACCCTGCCCTGACTTTCACCTGGTCTATCTCTGACTCCTCCCTTCCCTTCCTCGACATTTCTGTTTCTATTTCTGGGGATAGACTGGCCACTAATATCCATTATAAACCCACTGACTCCCACAGCTACCTGGATTATACATCCTCACTCACCACTTCCTGTAAAGACTCCATCCCATTCTTTCAGTTCCTCCGTATGTTCAGATGAGGCCAACTTTGACAAGGGAGCCTCCGAAATGTCCACCTTCTTCCTCAACCGAGGATTCCCCAGCTCCATTGTCGACAGGGCCCTCAACCAGGTCCAACTCATCTCCTGCACTTCTGCCCTCACCCCTTCTCTTCCCTCCCGCAACAGCAATAGGGTTCCCCTTATCTTCACCTACCATCCCACCAGCATCCACATCCAGAAGATCATCAGACGCCATTTCTGCCACCTCCAGCAAGATGTCACCACCAGACACATATTCCCCTCCCCTCCCTTGTCCGCCTTCCGCAGGAACTGTTCCCTCTGGGACACCCTGCTCCACACTTCCTTCACCCCCAACACCTCCCCACAGCCCTACGGCCCTTCCCCTGTAACCGGCGAAGGTGCAACACCTGCCCATTTACCTCCTCCCTCCCCAGTATCCAAGGGCCCAAACATACCTTCCAGATGAAGCGTAGACTTGGCGACCGCTTCGCAGAACATCTACGTTCTGCTCACAAAAAAGAACCTGAACTACCTGTCGCCTGCCACATCAATGCACCACCCTGCTCCCTGGCCAACATCTCTGTCTCTGGCTTGCTGCAGTGTTCCAGTGAAGCTCAATGCAAGCTGGAGGAACAACACCTCATTTTCCGCTTGGGGACCCTACAGCCCTCCGGACTCAATATTGAGTTCAATAATTTTAGGGCCTAAACTCTTCCATGTCCCAGCTCCTTACCCCACACACCAGGCCTTGTTACCACATAGCCTGCTATTACACACCCCCTGTTGTTAGTCACTAACAGTCCCCATTAACAATTATTCACCCTCCCAACCTGATCGTTAGCAACTCCTTTGTCTGTCCAACTGTCTTCCTCTCTCTTTGGACTCTATCCTATCGTTTACTCCCTACCCAACCCACCTCCCTATTTTCTGCATATAAACTGACATTTTCCCAGCCACCATCAGTTCTGAGGAAGGGTCACCGGACCTGAAATGTCAACTCTGTTTTCTCCTTCACAGATGCTGCCAGACCTGCTGAGCTTTTCCAGCAACTTTGTTTTTGTTCCTGATTTACGGCATCCACAGTTCTTTCGGTTTTTATTTAGAGAGTTGAATGCCTGGCTGAAAGATTGGTGTGGGTAAAGTGTATTCTGGTTTCTCGGACACTGGCACAAATACTGGAGAAAGTGGCATCTATACCAATGGGATTGTCTACTCCTGAACTGTACTAGGATTCATGTTCTCGTGCACTACATAACTAGGAAAGTAGAGCAGGTTTTAAACTAAATAGTGGCCGGTTAAGGCCCAAATTGAGGAACATGTAATGAATCAAAATGTGGGGAAATGCAATAGAGGAAGAAATTAATGTGAGGAGTGCTAAACAGACAATGACAGGAAGGCATAGAAAATGCAGATCTAAGAGCACATCTCTAGTTTAGATGAAAGGTTATAAAAGTAACAAAACTCAAGGTACTGTATTTAAATGCACATAACATGAAACAAAACAGCTGAACTGTTAGTACAAATTGAGATGAATAAGTACGATCTCATGGCCTTTACTGTGATGTGGCTGCGGAATGACTGAGATTGGGACTGAATATTGAAGGGTTTATGACATTTAGAAGGGCAGGAAGCTAGGAAAGGGTGGAAGAGTGACTTTGTTAATTAAAGATGATTTTGTCACAATAGAGAGGGATGACCTAAATTCAGGAAACCAGGAAATAGAAGCAGTCTGGGTAGAGATGAGGAATGATAATGGCAAGTGGTCACTTATTGCAATTGGCCTGCCAGTAGTAACCACAGGGTACCAAGGAAGGAATCATGGGAGCTTGTTATAGGGGTCCAGTGATTATCATGGGGAATTTTACGTACATGTAGAGTGGAAAAACAAGATGTGAAAAAGTACTCTGGAGGAGGAATTCATTGAATGTTTTTGGGACAGTTTCTTAGACCTGTGTGTTATGGCATTAACCAGAGAGCAGGCTACACTAAATCTGGTTTTGACCAACAAGATAGGATTAATTATTCACATTATAGTGAAAGAGCCCCTGGGTAGCAGTGATCATACTATGTTTGAACTTTGTATACAATAAAAGGGGAGAAGTGTGAGTCAAGACTACTGTGTTGAATTTAAACAAGGGCAGTGAGGGCATGAAAGCAGAACTAGCAAACATGAACAATTTAGGTTAAGAGATAGAGATGCAGTGGTGATCATTTAAGGGGATATTCCAGAAAGTGTAGAATAGATACATTCCAACATACAAGAAAAATTCCAAAGGACAGGCCTGCCATCCATAGTTAACTAAAAAAAGTCAAAGATAGTATCAAACTCAACGAAATGACTTAATTCTGTAAAGATCAGGCAGGTCAGAAGGTTGGACAGAATTTCAAAAACAGCAAAGAATTGCAAAAAGATTAATGAGAGGAAAAATTAGCATACAAGAGAAAGTTAATAAAATATAATAACAGGGGACCTGAACAGGGCTTAAGAAGCCTACGAAGGAATACAAATATTAATTAATAAAATAAAAATTAATTAATAAAATATCTGGCGAATGGAGTAGAATGTGGGAAAGCATGAAATAATCCATTTTGGTAGCAGAAAAAAAATAAAGCATATTATCTAAATGGTGAGAGGTTGCAGAGCTCTGAGGTGTAGAAGGATCTGGGTGTTCTAGTGTATGATTCACAGAAGGTTAGTATGCTGGTACAACACCAGTAGAATGTTAGGTTTTATTGTGAGACGAATTAAATACAGGACTAAGGAGGTTATACTTCAGTTATACAGGGTATTGGTAAGATAGAGTCAGATACATAAGGGACATCTAGAGTACTGTGTACAGTATTGGTCACCATATTCACCATATTTTAATGCAACGGGAGCAATTCAGAGAAGGCTTACTGGACTAAAACCTAGAATGAGCAGATTGCTTTATGAGGAAAGATTAGGCAAGTTAGGCCTGTATCCTCAGAAGTTTAGAAGAGTAAGAGGTTACTTAATTGAGACATATAGGATCCTGAGAGTACTTGACTGTGTGGAATTCAAAAGACCAGTCCCACACTGTCCTGGGTCGGAGCATCCACCACAACATCCACCCAGTCTGGGAAATGTTCCATTATTCGCAAAGGGCTGGCCTATCAAGTGCCTTTCTTTCCCCTGATCAGGAAAAGGCTTTAGGCAGAGTGGATCACGAGTATCTGGTAGGGACTTTGTGAGCTTTCGAGTTTGGGATGCACTTACACAGAGAGTGGTGGGTGCGTGGAATGCACTGCCAGCAGTGGTAGTAGAGTCAGATACATTAGGGACATTTAAGTGACTCTTGGATAGGCACATGGATGATAATAAAATGAAGGGTATGCAGGTTAGTTTGATCTTAGAGTAGGATAATAGGTTGGCACATTATCGTGAGCCGAAGAGCCTGTACTGTGCTGTACTGTTCTATGTTCTATGTTCTGTTCTATGTTCTATGTTCACTTTATTGCCTGGATCAGACTTCTGTACGTGAAGCATCTAGTGAAGGTTAATGGGTCCCTGACAGCGCCCCTGCACTTTTTTTTATTCATTCATGGGATGTGGTTGTTGCTGGCTGAGCAGCTATTGCCCATCCCTAGTTGCCCTTGAGAAGGTGGCGGTGAGTTACTTTCTTGAACCGCTGCAGTCCACCTGCTGTGGATTGATCCAAAATGTCATTAGGGAGGGAATTCCAGGATCTTGACCCAGTAACAGTGAAGGAATAGTGATATATTTCAAAGTCAGGATAATGAATGGCTTGGAGGGGAACTTGAAAGTGGTGGTGTTCCCATGTATCTGCTGTGCTTATTCTTCTGGATGGAAGTGGTTGTTTGTTTGGAAGGTGCTGTCTGAGGGTCTTTGAATTTCTGCAGTGCATCGTGTAGATAGTACTGAACATCAGTGACGGAAGAATGGTTCCTTGCGGATGTAGTGCCAATCAAGTGTGCTGCTTTGTACTAGATGGTTTCAAGCTTCTTGACTATTTTGGAGCTACCCTCGTTCAGGTAAATGGGGAGTATTCCATCACACTCCTGACTTGTGCCTGGTAGATGATTGACAGGCTTTGGGGAGTCAGGAGGTGAGTTAGTCACTACAGTATTTCTGGCCTCTGACTTGCTGTTCTGGCCACTGTGTTTATGTGGCAAGTCCAGTTGAGTTTCTGGTCAATGATAACCCCAGGATGTTGATAGTGGGGGCTTCAGTGATGGTGACTTCATTGAATGTCAAGGGCCAGTGGTTAACTTGTCTGTTATTAGTGATAGTCATAGCCTGGCATTTGTGTGGCACAAATATTACTTACCACTTGTCAGCCCAAGCTGGATATTATCCAGATCTTGTTGCATTTGAACATGGACTGCTTCAGAATCTGAGGAGTCAGGAATGGTGCTAAACATTGCGCAATCATTTGTGAACATTCCCACTTATGATAGAGGGAAGGTCATTGATGAAGCAGCTGAAGATGGTTGGGCCTAGGACACTACCGAGATGTCTTGAAGCTGAAATGACTGAAACAACCACAACTATCTTCCTATGTGCTAGGTATGACTCCAACCACCAGAGAGATTTCCCCCTGATAGTCGTTGATTCCAGTTTTGCTAGGGTTCTGTGATGCCACAGTCAGTCGAATGCAGCCTTGATGTCAAGGACTGTCACTCTCACCTCACCTCTGGAATTCAACTCTTTTTCCAATGTTAGCACCAAGGCTGCAATGAGGTCAGGAGCTGAGTGGCCCTGGTAGATCCCAAAGTGGGCGTCACTGAGCAAGTAATCACTGAGCAGGTGCTGCTTGATAACACTGTTGATGACACCTTCCATCACTTTACTGATGATTGAGAATAGACTGATGGGGCGGTAATTGACTGGGTTAGATTTTTATACATAGGACATACCTGGGCAATTTTCCACATTATTGGGTAGATGCCAATGTTATAAGTGTATTGAAAGAGTTTAACAAGGGAAGCAGCAAGGCCTGGAACACAGGTTTTCAGTACTATTGCCGGAATGTTATCAGGACCCATTGCCTTTGCAATATCCAGTGTCTCCAACTATTTCTTGACATCATGTGGAGTGAATCAATTTGGCTGAAGACTGGTATCTGTAATGCTGGGGACCATTGGAAGCGGCAGGGATGGTTCATTCACTCTGGCTGAAGATTGCTGTGAAAGTTTCAGCCTTATCTTTTGCACTTATGTGCTAGGCTCTTCGATGTGCTAGGGTGGCACGGTGGTTCAGTGGTTAGCACTGCTGCCTCACAGTGCTGGGGACCTGGGTTCAATTCCACCCTTGTGCGACTGTCTGTGTGGAGTTTGTGCATTCTCCCGTGTCTGCATGGGTTTCTACCCGGTCCTCCAGTTTCCTCCTACAGTCCAAAGATGTGCAGGTTAGGTGGATTGGCCATGCTAAATTACCCACAGTGTTCAGGGATGTGTAGGTTAGGTGTGTTAGCATGGGAAATGCAGTTATAAGGTGAGGGAATGGGTCTGGGTGGGATGCTCTTCGGAGGATAGGTGTGGACTTGTTAGGCCAAATGGCCTGTTTCCACACAGTAGGGATTCTATATAATCTGTAATAATTGAGCATGGGGATATTTATGCAGCCTCCTCCTTCTCCTTCATTGATTTGTTTAATTTTCCACCACCATTCACAATTCAATGTGGCAGGAATGCAGAGCTTAGATCTGATCCGTCAGTTGTGGGATCACTTAGCTCTGTCTATCACTTGCTGCTTATGCTGTTTGACACATAGGTAAGTCCTGTTTGGTGGCCTCATCAGGTTGACACCTCATTTTCAGATAGGCCTGGTGCTGCTCCTGGCATGCCTTCGTGCACTCTGCATTGAGCCAGGATTGATTCCCTGGCTTGATGGTAATGGTTGAGTGGGGGATGTGCCGGGCCATGAGGTTACAGACTGTGCTGGAGTACAATTCTGTTGCTGTTGATGGCCCACAGCGCCTCATGGATGCCCAGTCTTGAGTTGCTAGATCTGTGTGAAGTCTGTCCCATTTAGCACAGTGATAATGCCACACAACATGATAGAGCTTATTCTCACTGTGAAGGTGGGACTTTGTCTCCACAAGGACTGTGCGATGGTCACTCTTACCGATACTGTCATGGACAGATGCATCTGCAGTTAGGAGATTTGTAAGGATGATGTCAATTATTGTTATTCCCTCTTGTTGGTTCCCTCACCACCTTCCGCAGACCCAGTCTAGCAGCTCTGTCTTTTAGGACCCGACCAGCTCGATCAGTAGTACTGCTGCTGAGCCACTCGGTGGTGGACATTGAAATCCTCCACCCAGAGTACATTTTGTTCCCTTGGCACCATCAATGGTTCCTCTAAATGTTGTTTAACATGGAAGAGTACTGATTCATTAGTTGAGAAATGATGTTGTATGTAATCAGCAGGAAGTTTAACTGCCAATGTTTAACCTAAAGCCACGAGACTTCATGGAGTCAGGAGTCAATGTTGATAACTCCCAGGGCAACACCATCCCGACAGTATACCACTGTGCCTCCACCTCTGCTGGGTCTGTCCTGCTGGTGAGACAGAACATATCCAGGGATGGTGATGGTGGTGTCTGGCACATTATAAGGTATGATTCCGTGAGTATGACTATGTCAGGCTGTTGCTTGACTAGTCTGTGAGACAGTTCTTGCAATTTTGGCACTAGCCCCCAGATGTTAGTGAGGAAGACTTTGCAGGGTCGACAGGGCTGTTTCTGCCGTTGTCTTTTCCGGTGTCTAGGTCGATGCGAAGTAATCCCGTCCAGTTTTATTTCTTTGAGATTTTTTTAGCAATTGGTACAACTGAGTGACTTGCTAGGCCATTTCAGAGGGCAATTGAGAGTCAACCACATTGCTGTGGGTGTGGAGTCACATGTAGGCCAGACCAGGTGGGAATGACAGATTTCCTTCCCTGAACGACGATAGTGAATCAGCTGGATTTTTCCAACAATCAACAATGGCTTTGGGAGAGGAGTACATCTGGGCTGCCCCTGTCTGGCCAGCTTTATTCTCTCTGCATGGAGCCATTCCTGCGCCTGTAGCATAAGTGACTTTCCGGTTTGGCCCTGCGCAGGTTGGGGCTTGTAGTCGTTCTTTTGGCGTACACCGACGATGTGCTCCCATGTTCATGGACCCAGCTGACCAGCAGAGGATGGGCAAGTGCCAGCACTTCTACTCTGTGGCGTCCTCCGCAAGGATCAGCTGGAGCAAGTGTTCGGGACTTCTGGTCGGTCCATGGCAGATGGACCCCCTGCTGGAGGAGCTCGATGCTTCACGTAGAGTACCACTCACCTCCCCTACCTGGGAGTCCATCTTTGCCCTGCCAAGGAATCCTGGCCAGCGAATTGGCTTGTGTTGAAAACCAAGGTGACTGCTCATGTAGCACGCTGGACAGGACTGCTCCAAAAGTTGTCCTACAGGGCACAAATGCTGGTCATAAACCAGCTGGTGGCCGCCATGTTGTGGTACCAGCTGGTCACTTTGGTCCATCCCCCTGGCTTTGTCATAACCATCCAGAGAAAGCTTGTTGAGTTTTCCTGGGACAAAAGGCAGCAGTTCTGACTCTCCTGCTTGAGCTGGATGGTCAGGTCCTGGTGTGCCTCTGCACCCAGGTTTCCACCTTCAGACCCTGCAGTGATACCTTGACATCAAGCCTACTCCAAGGTGGTGCACCCCGATGATGTATTTCTTCCATCAGATGCACGGCCTCTGTAATGACACGCAGTTCTTATTCACAGAGTTGCCCCATTCTCAGGTCTTCTTCCAGGAGTTGCCTGTCTTCTATCTGGACCTCAACACAGGCTGGGATATGGTCAGCTTGCGCTGGAGCTCTCCCCCTACGGAGGTGGTGGCAGGGTTCAATATAGAAACCCAGCAGGGCTGTTTACTAATTATTTTTAACTTGCTGTTTTAATGAAAGTGTAGAGACAGTTTTACTCTGCATCTATACCAGTGCTGTACTTGTCTAAGGTGTGTTTGATTGGGACAGTGTTGAGGAAGCTTTACTTTCAGTTTAGCAGAGTAGAGGCAACTTTGCCCTGTATCTAACCCTGTGCTGTCACTGTCCTGAATGTTTTTGATGGGGACAATGTAGGGGATGCTTTACTCTATGTGTAATGGTGAGTGTTGAATGTTTTGATGTCTCAGTTGAAGGAACACTCTTGGTACTAACCAGAAAGTCATTTGTTCCCTTTTCTCTTTCACTTCCCGATTTGTTCGGTTCGAAGTGAGCACTCTGTCAGGATATTGGAGGATTTATCCACCAAAGAGGTAATAGCACTATGACCAACCCTGCCCAATCATGGCCTAGAAATCTCTCATTGCCAAGCAAATCTTGCATCCTGTTGGTGAACAGTAAGATCCCAGAAAGAGAGACAAAATCATGAGAGGTATAGACAGGGTGGATAGCAAGAAGCTTTTTCCCAGAGTGGGGGACTCAATTACTAGGGGTCACAATTTCAAGGTGAGAGGGGAAAAGTTTAAGGGAGATATGCGTGGAAAGTTCTTTACGCAGAGGGTGGTGGGTGCCTGGCATGCGTTGCCAGCGGAGGTGGTAGAGGCGGGCACAATAGCGTCATTTAAGATGTATCTAGACAGATACATGAATGGGCAGGGAGCAGAGGGATACAGATCCTTGGAAAATAGGTGACAGGTTTAGATAGAGGATCTGGATCAGCGCAGGCTTGGAGGGCCGAAGGGCCTGTTCCTGTGCTGTAATTTTTTTTGTTCTTTGTTCTTTGTTCTTAATAGCTTGAGAATCAGTGAGTTGTTTGAGGGATTACCATTTGCCAGGATACCAGAGAGATCTTCTCTGCCCCTTTTCTATTTCAAGTAAGGAAATCATTTAGACCACCAGAGAGTGTGTAAAATTTTAGTTTCACAGCTCAATTGGAAAACAGCTCCTCTGACTGTGCAGCATCTGAAAATTCAGCCAAGACTGTTTGGAATTTAAGATTCTGCACTAGAACTATTCTGATCACAATCCCACAATCCATACTTTCTTCTTGATTCTGCTCATCTATTTGATCCCAAACAAAGAGCAATTGCTTCTCATCCTTCTCCAAGCTGAAATGAAGTAACATTTCGTTTCTCAGAGATTCATTTATGGTAACTAACGGACCAAATACCGAGCCCCTACTCTTTAGCACTGTCTACCTAGAACTATCAGACTTTCATCTTCCTCGGCGTGTTTAAACATGTTCTTCATATCATCCCATTCAATATTCTTCATATTATACATAGCACATCATTCAATACCCTTTAAAATCTCCATTCAGTATCCTTCATATCACTCCATTCAATATTCTTCATATCACTCCATTCAATACTCTTTGAATCACTCCATTCAACATTGCTCATTATCACCCCATTCAGTATTTGGCCATCTCTCCTGTTTCATATTTTCTTCCCAAATGGTGCAGGAGCTCAGGATACAGATGATGCTCAATGCAATTCTCAGTTGATTTGAATTGAGAGCTTTGACCTACTTGAAGTGGAATTAAATACATAGTGTCCTGGAATGTCTTGTATCTTGTACTCTCCCAGCACGTGATCACAGGTTCCATTCCTAACAATGAAATGAGAAAGCACGGAGAGATGAACTGTATTGAAGGACTGGACTGTAGTATTACTACACTATGGCCACATTTTAGACAGCCATGAGCCAGAGGTCTGGTGGTGAATCAGTAATGACAAGGGATCTGATTGTAGGTCTTTAGCACTGGTAAGACTGGTAAGCCTTTAGATCTGGTGAGAAGTTGCTAGTCCTAGAAGATCTGATGGTGTGACTCTAGTGCTAAGAGGGTCTAATGGTGAATCTCTAGATCTGTAGGATCTAGTGGAGTCTCTAGTTCTGTTGGATCTGATGATGCTTCTTTAGTTCTGGGGATCTGATGGTGAGTCTCTAGTCCTGGAAGATCTGATGGTGGGACTCTAGTGCTGGAGAGTCTGATGGTGAATCACTAATGCTGAGGTATCTGTTGGCGAATCTCTAGTGCTAGGGGATCTGACAATAGGTTTGTAGTGCAGGTGGGTCTGTTGGTGGGTCTGTAATGCTGGATGATCAAGTGGTGGGTCTGAACTGTTAGGGGATCTATTGGAACTGTATTGTGAGGGATCTTTCAGTGGGCCTGTATTGTTACTGGATGTGTTGGTGGTTCTGTATTGTTAGGGGATCCATTGGATCTGTGTTGTAGGCGAATTTTTTATTCATTGTTGGGATTTGGGTATCAAAGGCTGGGCCAGCATTTATTGCTTGTCCGCAGTTGCCCTTGAGAAGGTGGTGGTGAACAATCTTCTTAAACCGCTGCAATCTGCTAGCGGTACATTGACCCACAATCTCCTTAGGGAGGGACTTCCAGGATTTTTACCAGTGACAGTGAAGGAATAACGATATATTTCCAAGTCAGGATGTGAGTGGCTTGGAGGAGAACTTGCAGCTGGTGGTGCTCCCATATATCTGCTGCCCTTTTCCATCTGGATGGAAGTTTGTTTTGAAGGCGCTGCTAAGAATTTTTGGTGGATTTCTGCCATGTATCTTGCGGATGGTACTAGTATGCACAGTACACTAAGTGTCGCTGGTGGAGGGAGTGGATATTTGTGGATGTGGTGCCAATCAAAAGAACAAAGAGACATACAGCACAGGAACAGGCTTTCGGCCCTCCAAGCCTGTGCCGATCATCATGCCCTGACTAAACTAATAAATAAACCTTCTGCCCTTATTTGGTCTGTATCCCTCTATTCCCTCCCTATTCATGTAACCATCCAGACACCTCTTAACAGGTACCAATGTGCCTGCTTCCACCACCTCCTCTGGCAGTGCATTCATTCCAGGCTCCTACCATTCTCTATGTGAAAAATTTTCGTCGCACTTCTCCCTTAAAGTTTTGCCCTCTCACCTTGAAACTGTGTCCCCTTGTAACTGAAACTTCAAACCTGGGAAAAAGCCTCTGACTATCCACCCTATCTATGCCTCTCATAATTTTGTGACCTCTATCAGGTCTCCTCTCAGCTGCCATCTTTCCAGTGAAAACAATCCTAGTCTTTTTAATCTTTCTTCATGGCCAATGCCCTGGAGACCAGGCAACATCCTGGTGAACCTTCTTTGCAGTCTCTCCAAAACTTCCACGTCCTTCCGGTAATGTGGTGACCAAAACTGCACACAATACTCCAAATGTGGCCTAACAAGGGTTTTGTATAGCTGCAACATATTTTGCCAACTCTTGTACTCCATGCCCCAGCCAATGAAGGCAAGCATGCCATCTGCCTTCTTAATCAAATGGGCAGATGAGGACTATTCCATCACACTCCTGATTTGTGCCTTATAGATAGTGGACAGCCTTCGGGGAGTCAGGAGGTGAATTACTTACCAGAGTATTCCTAGCCTCAGACCTGCTCTTGTAGCCATTGTGTTTATGTGGTGAGTCCTGTTAAGTTTCTTGTCACTGGTAACCTCTAGGCTGTTGGTGGGGAATTTAGTGATGGTAATATCATTAAATATCAAGGGCTGGTGGTTAGATGCCTCTTGTTGGAGATGTTCATTGCCTGGCATTTATGTGGCATGAATATTACTTGCCACTTTCCAGCCTAAGAACACAGACTGCTTCAGTACCTGAGCAGTCACAAATGGTGCTGAACATTGTGCAATAATCAGCGATCATCCCCACTTCTGACCTTATGATGGAGGGAAGGTCATTGATGAAGCAGCTGTAGGTGGTTGGGCCCAGGACACTACCCTGAGGAACTCCTGCAGAGATGTCCTGGAGCTGAGATGACTGACCTCCAACAACCACAACCATCTTCCTATGTACCAGGTATGACTCCAACCAGCAGAGAGTTTGCCTCCTGGTTCCCATGATTCTGATGATATGTCTGTAGTGCTAGGGAACCTGATGATGGATCACTCGTGCTATAGTATCTAGTGATAGGTCTATAGTTTTGCAGGATCTGATGGGTTTGTACTGTTAGGGAATCTGATGGTATGTCTGCATTGTTGGGGATTCTGGTGGTGAGTCTCTAGTGCTGGGGAATCTGGTGGTGAATCCCAAAACAGACGATAGCACAGGGCAAAACAAGATGGTAATGGAACAAAAAAACACGACTGGTATCTGTGGGGGTGAAACAAAAACCAATCCTAACAGCTGTCCTAGAAAAAAACATACACAAACGGAAATGAGAACAGAGATAGTAGGAACGGCAGATGCTGGAGAATCTGAGATAACAAGGTGTAGAGCTGGATGAACACAGCAGGCCAAGCAGCATCAGAGGAGCAGGAAGGCTAACGTTTCGGGCCTAGACCCTTCTTCAGAAAATGAAGAACGGTCTAGGCCTGAAACATCAGCCTTCCTGCTCCTCTGAT
>NC_063359.1:783522-789600 GCF_021869965.1 Rhincodon typus
TGTGGTATTGACAGTGCCGTGTTTTTAAACACCCAGATTCAACACTGAAATTAACAAATTTCACATCAGTAACTTTGTTCACAAAGTCATTTCCCTCATTTTGTGTATTTTTCTGACAATTTTTTTGTCAGTTCCACACACTACACTATCCATTGCATACATTGCTCACTGCGCTGTTAATTCCGTACATTACACATTGCAGTGTTAATTCCACACAGTGCACACTGCACTGTCAATACCACAGATTGCACACTAGTTGTCAGGTCCACATGATATACATTGCACTCTGATCTGTCAGTGCACACACTGTCCATTGTTCAGTGCATTGTCAGTTCCACACTCCACACACTGCACTGTCCATTTTAAACACTACACGCTGCACTGTCACTTCCTCACACTGCATGGTCAGTTCCACACACTACTATCAATTCTACACACTGTATTGCCAATTCCACATGCTACACTTTCAATTGCACACACTGCAGTGTCAGTTCCACACACTACACTCTGCACTGTTAACTCTGAATTAAGGTCAGAAACCCGAAGTGTTAACTGTGCTCCTCATTCCCCCTTATCATACTCTTTAAATTAGAAACATCCCTTGTCATTTTGAATTGCTGGATATCACACACAAAATCTAAATAAGTATCCTCACCTATCAAATTCAAACTTGCCGATCAACTTATTCGATTCCTCGGACGTTGATAATGTTACCTTAGCAATTGTCATTGTATCCTTATATTTATTGAACCAGGAACAGTTACAGCCAGTTGCAAGTGCAAACCATGTCCCAAGAAACTGAAGAAAAGCAAAGTAGTTACAACCATAGGATATAATCCACGGATTGAAGTTTGTTGTATTAAACCAAAAACATTAATTTGCATTTATATAGCACCTTTAACAGTATAAAAACTTCCAGGTGTTACCCAGGAATATGATAAATCAAATTATGACTGAGTCACAGAAGGCAATATTAGGCAAAAGAGCAAAGTGTGGTCAAAGTGGGAGCTTGAAGGATCAGCTAAAAAGAGGAAAGTGGGGTAGAGATGCTGGGAAGTTTAGGGAGTGACTTCCAGAGCCAAGGGCCCAAGCATGTGAAGGCACAGCTGCCAATGATGTGGTGAATTAAAGTGAGGAAGCTAGAGAGGCCAGAATTAGAAGGATATAAATCTCTCAGAGAGTTGTGAAGCTGGAGGAGGTTCCAGAGGTCGGGAGGGCTGAGGTCACGGAGGGATTTCAAAGACCACGATGAGAATTTTAAGGTTGAGATGTTACTAATAAGAAGTATAAGTCAGAGAGAATAGTGATGATAGGTGAAAGGATCTTAGTGGGAGCAAGGACACAGGAGCCATATTTTGGATGATTTAAAGTTTCTGGCTAGAGGAGGAAATGTGAGAGGCAGTCCAGCAGCGAGTTGGAACATGATACTTAGCTCGAGAACAGCCTGGTTCAGCCACAGAGATTTTTGTGGGAAAGAGATAGAGTTGGGAGTTTGGGAATGGAGTTTGGAGCATGGACCTAAATCTTGGCTCTAGTCTTCCCAAGGTTAAGTGAAGGTCATTTTTGTTCATTCAGCAATGGATATTGATCCTAAGATCAAATAGGAGCAGGTGTAGGCCATTCAGCATATTGAGTGTGCTTCACCTTTCAGTGAGATTGTGGTCTGTCTGGTTGAAGCCTCAACTCCACTTTCCTGTTTGACCTCTGTAACCCTCACTGATCAAAATCTCTGTAACTCAGCCTTGAGGATATTCAATGACCCGCCCTCCACTGCTCTCCGAAGAGAGACACATCCAAAGTTTAACAATCTTCTGAGATAAGAAATTCCTCCTCTTCTCTGTCTTAAATGGGAGTACCTTTATTTTAAACTGTGCCCTCAGTTCCAGATTTCTCCACAAAAGCAAACATCCTCTCCACATCTAGTCCATCAACACCCCTCAGAATCGTAAATATTTCTTTATGATCACTTATTCAACATTTCCTTGTGATTAGCTCCTTCATTCCAGGAATTGTCTGAGTGAACATTCCCTGCTTACAAAAGGAGACAAAACGCATACCCAATTCTCAAGATACAACCTCCATCCAATTGTAGCAAAAGATCCCTACTTTTACATACATCTACTTCCTGGATGATTGCAGCTTCAACAACATTCAAGAAGCTTGACACCATCCAGGACAAAACAGCCCCCTTGACTGGCACCACATCCACAAGCATCCACTCCCTCCACAACAGGGTGTTCTGTTGCTACACCATATACAAGAATGTGCTGCAGAAATGCACCACAGTTCCTTTGACAACACCTTTCAGACCAACACTCTGTATCAAGGACAAGGGCATCAGATACATGGGGAACACTACAAGATTCCCTCCAAGCAACTTCTCATCCTGACTGAGAAATAAATTGCCGTTCCTTCACTGTGGCTGGATCAAAATCCTGGAATTTCATCCCTAGGGGCATTGTGGGTCAACCTACAGCACATGGCCTGCAGCGGTTCAGAAAGGCAGTTCACCCCCACCTTTACCCCTCTTGCTTTCAGCGGCGGGAGTGGAGAGAGCATGAGCCAGGAAGTGAACTAATACATTCGGGAGATAGGATTTATGATCACTTGGAAAGGCACAGTTTGATTTGTGATAGTCAGCATGGATTTGTGAGAGGTAGATCATGTCTCATAAACCTTATTGAATTCTTTGAAGAGGTGACCAAACACGTGGATGAAGGTAGAGCAGTGGATGTGGTATACATAGATTTAAGTAAGGCATTTGGTAAGGTTCCCCATGGTAGGTTCACGCAGAAGGTAAGGAGGCATGAGATAGGGGGAAATGTGGCAGAGTGGATTCAGAATTGGCTGACCCTTAGAAGACAAAGGGTAGTAGTGGACGGAAATATTCAACATGGTGCTCAGTTACGAGTGGTGTACCACAAGGATCTGTCCTGGGTCCTCTTCTATTTGTGATTTTTGTAGATGATTTGGATGTAGGAGTGGAAGGGCGGATTAGTAAGTTCGTGGACGATACGAAGGTGGGTCGAGTTGTGGATAGTGCAGAGGGCTGTTATCAGTTACAAAGGGACATTGATAGGATGCAGAGCTGGGCTGAGAAGTGGCAGATGGAGTTTAACCCTGAAAAGTTTGAGGTGATTCATTTTGGAAGGACAAACTTGAAAGCAGAATACAGGGTTAATGGAAAGATTCTTGGTAGTGTGGAGGAGCAGCAGGATCTTGGGGTTCATGTCCACAGTTCCCTGAAGCTGCCACCCAGGTGGATAGAGTTGTTAAGAAGGCGTATGGTGTGTTAGCTTTCATTAATAGAGGGATTGAGTTCAAGAGCAGTGAAGTTATGCTCCAGGTGTACAAAAGCCTGGTTTGGCCACATGTGGAGTATTGTGTCCCGTTCTGGTCGCCTCATTACAGGAAAGATGTGGAAGTGTTGGATAAGGTGCAGAGGAGATTTATCAGGATGTTGCCTGGAATGGAGGGAATGTCTTACGAGGAAAGTTTGAGAGAGCTAGGGCTTTTCTCTTTGGAACGGCAAAGGATGAGAGGTGACTTGATAGAGGTGTACAAAATGATCAGAGGTATGGATAGAGTGGACAGCCAGAGACTTTTTCCTCGGATGGAGGTACCTATTATGAGGGGGCATAGTTTTAAAGTGAGTGGAGGTAGATATAGGGGAGATGTCAGAGGTGGGTTCTTTACTCAGAGAGTGGTAGGGGTGTGGAATGCATTGCCAGAGAGGGTAGTAGAGTTGGCCTCATTCGGGGCATTTAAGCGGCTATTAGATAGGCATATGGATGATAGTATAATGTAGGGGTGGAGGTTAGATAGACCTTAGGTTTAGGGTAAAAGTTCGGCTCAACTTCGTGGGCCGAAGGGCCTGTACTGTGCTGTACTGTTCTATGTTCTATGTTCTTAAGGGCAATTAATGCTGCCCACATCCCATAATTGAATTTAAAGGAAGGACTACAGTCTCCAAAACCCAGGAAACCAGTTTTACTGTGTTAAATCTAACATCAATTACCTGATTCAAATCAAAGTTTTCCTGAACCTGATCATAGTCAGTTTCACTCAGGGGGACGGCAGCTCCGGTTCTCAGGGAGAGCACAGCAAACAGCAACACAACACTGCACCTCATTTTCTCCAGTCAAATCCAAAATAACACAAATGAGTAACAACATGCAGCAGCAGGAACTTATATAGGATTTCCCAATCCTAGATTAGTTACAGGAAGGGATGGTCAAACATCCAATGTTGATTTTTCTCATTAATCATTAGTCACAGCTTGACCCAGTGACTGGGAAATGCAACAAAATCCCAAGGGCAACTCAGATATTGCGCGGGGGCTGTGCAGGAGAGAGGATTTTGATCGAGTGGATCACACTTGGTCATTGGTTACTAATGGACAATGTGTGTACCAAAAGGGAATTTCAAATTCCAAATACTCCATTGCTTTGAAAATTCTGTGAGCTTTGGGTGCATTGGGATTTGAGTGTTATGTGGATCCAGGGTGCCACATTACTAATGAAAAAGAATTCCTCATTGAAAATTAATTGGCAATAAATTTATTGAGGAGTTGCAAATACTAAGCATCAACATTGGATGTTTGACCATGTAAATAATATTTGGATTGTATTTAAGAACAACTGTGAGAATGTAACTCAATAATGGGAACTGACGTTTGATCTCTCACCTGATGAATTCATCATACTTACCAGCTTTATCCATACTTGAGGAAGGGGCAACTTCTGCCCCAAATCCCCCAGGTCACATTAGACAGTGTGAATTCCAGGAAAGCCGACAGTGAGAATTCCGAGAGAGCAGGTATAACACAGAACATAGAACATAATAGCACAGGAACGGGCCCTTCGGCCCATGATGTTGTGCCACGTCGTCAAATTAAACTAATCTTTCTGCCTGCACTTGGCCTGTATCCCATCATTCTTTGCATATTCATGTGCTTATGTAAAAGTCCTTTAAATATTACTGTATTTGCTTCCACCACCACCCCAGCAGCACATTCCAGACACCTACCACTCTCTGTATAAAAAAAACTTGCCCCTCACATCTCCTTTGAACATTCCCCCTCAAAACATAAGCGCATGCCACCTGGAATTAGACATTTCAACTCTGGGAAAAAAGATTCTGACTGCCAACTCTATCTATGCATCTCATAATTTTATAGACTTCTACTAAGTCTCCCCTCAGCCTTCGCCATTCCAGAGAGAGCAACCTAAGGTTTTCTGGTCTCTCCTTATAGCTCATACCCTCTAATCCAGGCAGCATCCTGGTAAACCTCTTCTGCACCTTCTCCAAAGTCTCCACATCCTTCCTGTAATGTGGCAACCAGAATTGAATGTAATGTTCTAAGTGTGGCCTAACCAAAGTCTTATAAAGCTGCAACATGACATCCTAACTCTTGTACTCAGTTCTCTAACCAATAAAGGCAAGCATGCCATACACTTTCTTTACCACCCTATCTACTTGCGTGGCCACTTTCAGGGAGCTATGGACTTGAATCCCAAGGTTCCTATATACATCAGTGCTAATCAGGGTCCTGCCATTAACTGTATATTTTTCCTTAACGTTTGATCTCCCAAAGTGCAACACCGCACAATTACCTGGATTAAGTTCCATTTGCCATATCTGCAACTGATCTATATCTTGCTGTATCCTTTGACAACTTGCCACACTATCCACAACTCCCCCGATCTTTGTGTCATCTGCAATCTTACTAACCCACCTACTAACTCATTTTCATTCAACAGTGAGAATTCTGGGAGAGCATACAGTGAGAATTCCAGGAGAGCAAACAGCATGATTACCGGAAGAGAGGATAGTGTGAATTCCGGAAGAACAGACAGTGAGAATTCTGGAAGAGAGAACGGTGTTAATTCCAGGAGAGAGGATGATGTGAATTCCAGGAGATAGAATGGTGTGAATTCTGAGAGAGCAGACAGTGAGAATTCCTAGCGAGCAAACAGTGTGATTCCCGCGAGAGCTGACAGTGTGATTCCGGGGAGAGCTGACAGTGTGATTCCTGGGAGAGCTGACAGTGTGATTCCCAGACAGTGTGATTCCCGG
>NC_063359.1:789610-803082 GCF_021869965.1 Rhincodon typus
TGATTCCCAGACAGTGTGATTCCCGGGAGAGCTGACAGTGTGATTCCTTGGAGAGCAGACAGTGTGATTCCCGGGAGGGCTGACAGTGTGATTCCTGGGAGAGCAGACAGTGTACAAGGAGTATGCTGGGGCAAGGGTTTTGATCAGTTTGTTCACACTTAGTCATTGGTTACTTTTTGTTAATGTGTGTACCACCTGGGATTTTCAAATTCCACGTATTCCATTGTTTTGAAAACTCTTGTGAATCTTTGGATTCATCGGGGTTCGAATGGTAAATGGATCTAGGGTGTTTGATCCAACTGATCCTTTCTGTAGAAAAGTCACTGAATTCAACCTTTAACTCTGCTTTCTCTCCACAGATGTTGCCATGCCTGCCGAGTTTCTCCAGTAATTTCTGTTTTTGTTTCAGATTTCCAACACCTGCTGTTCTTTGTCTTACTTTGCAGTGAACAGGTATTACTGAACTGCTTTCCTCATTTTTCCATCCATTCATAGCACCTTTTCTTTTCCTATCCATGTCTATCCTTATGTGTGTAGTGGGGAGCCTGTAAAGGGTTTTAAATATGTGGATGGTTTATATTAATTTACCTGCATCCAGTGTCTATTTACTTGTAATTAAAAATAATTCTTAGTACAGAAATATGGTATATGTTTTCCATCAACCTGGATCTGAAGAAGGGTCTAGGCCCAAAACATCAGCTTTCCTGCTTCTCTGATCCTGCTTGGCCTGCTGTGTTCATCCAGCTCTATACCTTGTTATCTCTGAATCTAGCAAGTTGGGGAATTTTGCATATTCTTTAATATCTTTAACTTTTGTGATGTCTCTGGGAAAAACAGGGCTTATTGCCAGCACATGATCCCAGTGAGGACTGACATAGGTGGCAAGTAATATTCGTGCCACACAAATGCCAGGCAATGACAATCTCCAATATGAGATCATCTAACCACCGTCCCCTGACTTTCAATGATGTTAGCATCACTGAATCTCCCGCTATTAATATCCTGGGCCCACCAAACTGAACTCGGATTGCCATGTGAATAAAGTAACTACCAGAGTAGGTCAGAGGCTAGGAATCCTGAAGCCAGTAACTCACTTCATGACTCCTCAAACCCTATCCTCCATCTACAGGACACAAATCAGGAGGGTGATGGAATACTCCCCACTTGCCTGGATGAGTGCAGCTCCAACAACACTCAAGAAACTTGACACCATCCAGGACAAAGCAGCCCGCTTGATTGGCACCACATCTACAGACATCCACTCCCTCCACCACCGACACTCAGTAGCAGCAGTTTGTACTGTCTACAAGAACTGCAGAAATTCACCAAAGATCTGTAGACAGCACTTTTCAAACACATGATCACTTCCATCTAGAAGGACAAGGGTAGCAGATACATGGAAACACCACCATCTGCAAGTTCTCCTCCAAGCCACTCACCCTCCTGACTGGGGAATATATTGCCGTTCCTTCACTGACGCTGGATCAAAATCCTGGAATGCCCTCCCCAATGGCACTGTGGGTCTACCTATAGCTCATGGAATGCAGTGATTCAAGAAGGCAGCTCACTACCAACTTTTCAACGGCAACTAGGGACGGGCAATAAATGTCGCCCCAACCAGCGATTCTAACGTTCCATAAATGTTTATAGTAAAACACTACACATCGACCCAATCTCTGCAGAGAACACACGTCTGCGGACTTACCCCGTCCTTGTTAACCCTTAAGAATTGGATCACTATGTGTTAGACACCTCCCAGTCCCAAACATTGCTGACCATTTTGTGCCAGACCAATAACTTTGGCCACTGATGCCATACCAGTGGTCGTGGTCAATTGCGGAGTTTCTTGCTGTTGGTTCTCTACATTTGGAACAGACCTGTGTGTGGAAGCTCTTGTTCGGACAGCATTTGGCTTCCTCCCTCTCGGATGTCTTTTGAGGCCTTCGATTCAGCTTCCCTCCTCTTTGTTCTCGGTTCTGCCTCTGTGGTTCTTTGTTCCAAAGCTGCTTGTGGGGAAAGCCCGTGGGGAAGCTGTTCTTGCAGAAGCTTATTATTGAAAAAGCCACACTCTGGTGAGATCAGGGCTGGCAGTTAAAACTTGATGTTCTTTTCTGAACTTAATTGGTTTTCTGATGGTTACGAGTGTGTGTGAATGGGTTTTGATCAGGGTTGAATGTCAGAGTATCTCTATAGGCCCCATACTTCCTGCGCAGTGTAGGCCGAGGTGTAAAAGCTGTCTCGGGCTTGAGTCTGTTGGTTTGGTCATTTGTTGTTTCAGAGAGGAGGTGTAAACTGGGATTCCAGGCTGAACAACAGTTTGAGAGAGCAGTCTCTGTTCTGCTGGTTGTGTTGTGTATTCCCACAGAACTCAGTCCACCTGCCCCCATTGTCTTGTTAAAAGTTTTGAAGAGTGCAGTGTTTTGTCAAGTACCTTAGGTATTGGAAAGTCCAAAGATTTGTCCAGTATTTTAAATGAGATTTCTGCTCAATCCTACATGCTTCTGAACAGAGGTCTGTCCTCATTGTGTGACAGCTACAGTAGAAACAAATGCCAGCAGATTGGGACATTTCTTCCTCAGACAACTGCAGAGATGTGGCAGTGAGGTGCTTGCAAGCTTGTGCTCCTGACTGTAACTCAGCTAACATTCCAATTGAGCTGTCAGTATCTGAGCTGGCTGTGGGGCAGGAGGCAGCATTGCCAGTGTTGCCTCTCAGGCCTTGGAAGTCTCCTCCTGAAAAGTGCAGGAGGACATTTCTTGTGGAGCATCCTACTTGACGACTGAAGCATTTGGATACTCCACTGGTACCTGTAAAGAGAGAGAGCATCATGATCAAGGGTTAGGAGTGATACGAAATGACTGACGCTGACAGCAGGGTTACTGTAAGATATGTAGTGTAATGAAGAGTGACTCAATTTGAGGAACAGGGATGTCCCACCTCAACACTCCCAGTCTTCTCCTGCAAAGGCCAGGATTCTCTTCTCATTGGGGTTAAGGAGACAAATGTCAGGCACCCCTCTCTCGTGTGGGTCCTTTCTGTCTCCTCTTGGACTGTCCTCTCCTGGAATGAGAGGAAGGGTTGATGAATGCGATTAAAGTGGGTGGCACAGCTGTTAGTGCTGGTTCAAGTGGGTAATAGGTGATGAGATGCCCCATGTGAATAAGTAGGCAGCACAGAGGGCAGACAGGGTTTGTAATGTCGGGCTTATGGCTGAAAGCAGCACAAGATGGCTGAAAGTAATTTACAGTTGATTTAGAATAGCTTGCTTGATGTAGTTTATGTAATTTAGAACAATGGTAGATCTATAGACTGAATATATATCCAAGGTAACAGAATTGAGACAGCACACTAAGGATCATACAGAGTTCTGTTACAAACACGCAGCTACAGTTGTTTATACAGACAAAGCTGGTTAAGGATACCCTATCTGCTGATAGAGCAGTTTTATACTTAATTACTCTGGAGGCTGAGATCTGTCACACATCATAGAAAAGGTCTATTTACCTTAGTTAAGATTTCCAAACAGCCATACTGATAGATTTTGAATTAGTTATAGATTTTGAATACATATACATATAACCAAAAAAAAATTAAGCATTAAAGCATTTTCACTAAAAATCCTACAAACAAGAAAGCCTAAGATGGTAAGGGAAGGCCTCCCCAATATTGCTAGTTCGAAGGACTGAATTACAGCTGCAGAAGTTATCAGTGTTGGAATGTTGTTAAATACAAAATACAATGCTCAAGGAAAAACATAAGGCTGGCACGGTGGCTTACAGTGCCAGGGATCCAGTTTCAATTCCAGCCCTGGGGAACTGTCTATATGGAGTTTGCAAATTCTCCCTACGTTCGCATGGGTTTCCTCCGGGTGCTCAGGTTTACTTCCACAGTCCAATGATGTGCAGGTTAAGTGGATTCGCCATGCTAAATTGCCCATAGTGTCCAGGGATGTGCAGGTTAGGTGGATTAGCCGTGGGAAATGCAGGGTCACAGGAATACGGTGGTGGGGGTGGAGTCTGGGTGTGATGCTGTTTGGAAGGTCAGTGAATACTCAATGGGCTGAATGGCCTGCTTCCACACTCAAGGAATTCTGTGGTTTAGTAAACACTGTAAAATCATGGGAATATCTGGGGCTGTCCATACGGCTGTCCATCATCGATCATACAGTCACATAATTAATTTGATTCGGTGTAAGTGTAAATAATTAATAATATGATCGGTCTGTAATTGTTAAAGGTGGGATGAAATTATGTATAAAAATGTATGTCTTGCCTTTGTTCAGGAATGAAATTTTTGACCCCTGGGGTTTCTTCCCTCTGGTGTAATTTCAATAAAACTCTTTGACCATGTAAGTGGACCCTGGGTGTCAAGTGATTTATTTGGTCATTCCGTCACAACAGTAGTGTGAGAGGTTGGGGTGGAAAATTGAGAGAGGGAACATATTTCATGCTATATTGAGAGTGGTAGAGCATTAGATTTGGTGGGAGGTAGTGCAATAGCAGGGATGGAGTTGTGTGAAGTGGCAGAGTGAAAGTGGTGGCACTTATCCTCGTGGAGCAGCAAAGGTCACTAACCTCCTTACAGCACTCTCGGGCTTTCCTCCAGACAGTTGGGACTGCACTGATCTAGGTGGCAACCTTGGAGCAGATTGGCAGGATCTGACGGAATGGTACCCTCTGCTGGTCTTGGGGGAACAGAAAGTCTTTCCTCTGCATCACCTCATCCACCAGGACCTCCAGGTTTCTGCCTGCAAAGCAAGTGCCAATTTTTGCTTGTCTGCCAAGTCAAGGCAAAGTATCAGGAACCATGCAGGCCAGGTTCTGACTTCCAGTGCTCACCTGGGCATGCAATGGTGTTTTAAAGATGGCATGGGTGTCAGGAATGCCAGTCCATTTCAGGATATCTAGTGAGTGGCAAGTTCTTCTGGCTACGGTGAGGTGGGAGAATCAGGCTGGCAATGGATGACAGGGACATCGTAGTCACATGGAAGGTAGTTTGGCGAGTTTGGGATCATATGGTGAGAAATCTCGCCAGGTCTACCATCCACGGAACTTAACAAAAGTGACATGGCCGAAATATTGGAAGATTCAGCTCAAAACATTTATACGAAAGAACCAAGACATATTCACCATTTATTTTGTGTGTTAAGCACAGATAAAGTGTAACGTGTTGTCCAGAACAGTGGTAGTGTAGGATTTGTTAAGAAATTATCAATGAACAGAGTTGACTTATCCCATGGAATGATATGGCTGGAGTGAAGGCTGTAACTTCACCAATAATCACCAAGTGAGGCTAAACAGGTGGGACAGTTAAAGGAACAAGAATCAGTATTTTTTCATTGTGTGTGGTGGCCAGAGCAATAGCTAAACAGAGTCCACCACTAGAGGTCACAGTAATCCTGTAAGCATATGTTAGGGTAGCTGAAACTTGATTTAAGAATGGGGATGATTAAGAAGGAGGTGTTTGGCATGTCTTCAGTAATTGAGACTCAGGAAACAGATTCAAAGTCAAATAAGTTATCACAGAGACCTCACTCTGAAGCTGAGGCAGAAGGAATGGCAATATATTTCCAAGTCAGGATGCTGAGTGGCTTGGAGGGAAACTTGCAGATGGGGTGTTCCTATTTATTTGTTGCCCTTGTCCTTCTAGATGGAAATGGTGTGAGTTTGGAAGGGTGCTGTCTAAGGACAGTTGGTAAATTTCTGCAGTGCATCTTGCAGACGATACACTGTGCAGCTACTAAGCATCGGTGGTGGGAGAGTGAATATTTGTGGATGTGATGCCAATCAAGCGGGCTGCTTTGTTCTGGATGGTGTCAAGCTTCTTCATTGAAGCTTGAAGTTATCTTCAATACTAATATTCAAGAGGAAACTGATGGGCCAGTAAGTGGTTGGGTTGGATTTGTTCTGCATTTTGTGTACAGGACATTCCTGGGTAACTCTCCATATTTTTTTCTTCTTTATTCATTCACAGGATGAGGGTGTCACTGGCTAAGGCAGCATTTATTGCCCATTCCTAATTGCCCAGAGGACATTTAAGAGTCAACCATATTGTTGTGGGTCTGGAGTCACAGGTAGACCAGACCAGGTAAGGATGACAGTTTCCTTCCCTAAAAGACATTAGTGAACCAGATGGGTTTTTCCGACAATTGACAATGGTTTTGTGGTCATCATTCGGTTCTTAATTTCAGATATTTATTGAATTCAAATTCCACCATCTGCCATGGCAGGATTTGAGCCCGGGTCCCCAAAACGTTATCTGGGTCTCTGGATTAACAGTCCAACAGTAATACCACTAGGCCATCGCCTCCCCATATTGTTGGGTAGATGCTAGTGTTGTAACAATAGTTGGCTAGGGGAGCAGCAAGTTCTGGAGCACGAATCTTCCGTACTATTGCTGTAATGTAGGCTGTATCTTTTGCAGTATCTGGTGCCTCCAACCCTTTCTTGATACCACGTGGAGTGAATCGAATTGGCTGAAGACTGGCAGCTGTGATGCTAGGACCACTGAAGGAGGTCGAAATGGATCATTCACTCAACACTTCTGGCTGAAGATTGCTGCGAAAGTTTCAGCCTTATCTTTCGCACTGATGTGTTGGGTTTTTCCATCATTGAAGATGTTTGTGGAGCCTCCTGTTCCAGTGAATCTTTTTCTGTGCTTTAACAATTCAGTGACAACCACACAAGATGGTGACCCCTCCCCAGTCAGTGTGGAGGGAGAGCAGCGGGCAGGAAAGGTTAGCAGTTGGAGAGAATGAGGTGGTGACAACCTTTGAGTTCTTTTTGTTATATGATGCTGAAGGTTGTAGTTCATTACCTTTGTGAGTTGCCTATGCAGAGGCAAAGTTACACTGAATGATGGCACCGTGAGCATGGGCTAGCAGAGACAAGGTGGTGCTGCTTACGTTTGTGGACTTCAGGAAATTACTGACCTAATTTCCTGCAATGCTTGATGCTGCATATATGGGAGACAGTGGTCCTGGTCCACTCTACAACCTCTGCCCTCTGGCTGCCAGTGCCAACTGCGAAGGTGGTCTTTCTCTCAGTGACACCATCCAGTGGCACCTGCAGAGGACCCTCAGTGAACCAGGGAGCCATCGCCTATCCTTCCTGACTGGCATTTTTGGTCCTCTGCATAGGTAGAAGGACTACAACAGACAGATGGGGAAATCCTGGCTTTTATCCTCTGAAGAGGTGCTTTCAAAAAGCTATACTCTAAACATGCCACCAGAACCTTTGACCCTGGAAGGGCCAACCAGAGGTAAGAACTTCCCCCAAATGGCCTAGAGTTTACCGACTACCTTACACCGTATCTCACGTGCATAGGTAATGATCAGTAAAATAGGTAAGCAGAAAAGGTAACTCACAACATCCACCCCCACACTGGGCAATGGAGGAGGTGATGCTGTTAGCTTATCTTCGGGGCATACTTTAGCTTTAAACTGCTGCAGTTGCTGGTCCGTACTGTGATTAACGATTAATGAGAAGCATCAACGTTGGATATTTGACCACCCCTTGATGTAACTGACCCAGGATTGGGAAATCCTGAGCTACATAGCTCCCTGTTGTTTCACGTTGTTGCTTACTTCTGTCGTTTTGCATGAGACCAAAGCTGACCGGAGAAAATGAAGTGCGGTGTTGTGTTGCTGTTTGCTGTGCTCTCCCTGAGAACTGGAGCTGCCATCCCACTGAGTGAAATTAACTATGATCAGGTTCAGGAAAACTTTGATTTGAATCAGGTAATTAATGTTAGATTTAACACAGTAACTCTGGCTTCCTGGGTTTTGGAGACTGTAGTCCTTCTTTTAAATTTAGCTAAAGGACGTGGGCATCTGCGGCTGGGCCAGCATTTATTGCCCATCCCAAGTTGTCCGAAACAAGGTGGTGTTGATCTTGAACCTCTGCAGTCCATGTGCTGTAGGTAGACTCACAATTCTGTTAAGGACGGAATTCCAGGATTTTGACTCAGTGACACTGAAGGAACAGCAATATATTTCCAAGTTAGGATAGTGAGTGGCATGGAGGGGAACTTGTAGGTGATAACGTTCCTTCTTAAATATATTCAGTCACTTATCCTCTGATGCCTCTGTGGTACAGAATTTCATAGATTCATCACCTTCTAAATCTGATATGCCCTGTGTTTTGAGACTGTGACTCCTTTTTCTACATTCCCCAAAGAGATCTACATCCAATCTGTCCAGTCCTGTCAGAACTGAATGTTTCAATCAAATCCCCCTCATTCTTCTATACACCAATGAATACTGACTCAGTTACTCTAATCTCTCCTTAACGGACTATCCTCTGGCCCAGTAACTAGCCTGACAAACCTTCACTGCACTTCCTCTATGACAGGTATATCTTTTGGGAGACCAAACTGTTCATAGTATTCCAGGAACAAAAGCAGTTGTTGGGAACACTCAGCAGGCCTGGCAGCATCTGAAGAGAGAAAGCAGAGTCAAAAGTTTCAGATCCAGTGACTTCTTCAGACGCTGCTTCAAGGGTCACTGGACCCGAAATGTTAACTCTGCTTTCTCCCCACAGATGCTGCCAAACCTGCTGCGTTTTCTGAGCAATTTTTGTTTTTGTTTCTGATTTCCAGCATCTGCAGTTCTTTGTTTTTTTTTTGCACAGTATTCCAGGAGTGGACTCATCAAGGGCCTGTACAGCTGCAGTTAAGATTTCCTTATTCCTGTATCCAAACCCTCTTCCAATGAATGCTGTTTGCCTACCTTACAGTGTGTTACAGCTACATGCTTGTTTTTAATGACCAGTGTACAAGGACACCCATGTCCCTTTGTACATCAACATTTTCCAATCTCTCACCATTTAAATAACAGAATGTCATTCAGTTCGATGTGCTAAATTATATAACTTCACATGTATCCACACTAAATTGTATCTGCCATATATTAGTCCATTCACTCAACTTGTTTAAATCACTTTGATGCCTCTTTACTTCCTTCTCACCCTCACAATTCAATTTGGCTTTGTGTTATTAGCAAACTTGGAAATATTAAATTTCCTCATCCAAATTGTTCATAAAAATTAGGAATAGCCCCATGTGGCAAAAATTCCACCCAAACATTCTGAGAGAGGAGATTGGTTCGGTGAGAAGACAAAAATATTGGCAGATGGAGTCGAATGTGGAATATTCTAAGGTTGTGCTCTTTGATAGGAAAAACAGAATACTATTTAAATGGAGAGATACTGCAGAATGCTGCAGTCAAGAGGGATCTGGGTGTCGTTGTACATAAATCACAAAAACTCAGCCTGTAGGCACATAAGTAATTAGGAATATCTAAACTTGGCCTTTTGTGGGGAACACAGAGATTAGGGGAGCTGCAGATAGTGAGGAAGATTGTCAGAGAAATGGAGATGGAATTTAATCCAGGCAAATGCAAGGTGATGCATTTTGGAAGGTATAATGGAGGAGGGAAGTATGCAGTAAATGGCAGAAGCCTTAGTAGCATAAATATACTGAGGGATCTAGGTGTACAGGTCCACAGGTCCCTGAAATCGGCAACACAAGTAGATAAGGTGATGAAGAAGACATATGGCATGCTTGCCTTCATCAGTCCGGAAATAGAGTATGAAAATTGGCAAGTCATGTTATAGTTGTATAGAACTTTAGTTGGTCCACATTTGGAATATTGTTCATAGATCATAGAATCCCTACAGTGTGGAAACAGGCCCTTCGGCTCAACAAGTCCACATTGACCCTCAGAGCATCCCACCCGGACCCATTCTCCTATAACCCAACTCATCTACACATCCCTGAACACTACAGGCAATTTAGCGTGGCCAATCCACCTAACCTGCACATCTTTGGACTGTGGGAGGAAACCAGAGCACCCAGAGGAAACTCACACAGACACAGGGAGAATGTGCAAACTCCACACAGACAGTCGCCCGAGGGTGGAATCGAGCCCGGGTCCCTGGTGCTGTGAGGCAGCAGTGCTAACTACTGAGCCACTGTGCTGCTCTCATCCCACTACCTATTGCATACAGTTCTGGTTGCTGCATTACCAGAAGGATGTGGAGGCTTTTGAGGGGGAACAGAAATGTTTTACCAGAATGTTGCCTGGTTAGGATGTTATTAGCTATGAGGAGTAATTGGACAAACTCAGTTTATTTTTAATTGAACATTGGAGGCTGAGGGAAGTTTACAAAATTATGAAAGACATGGATAGAAGTAATAGTCAGAGTCTTTTTCCCAGGATAGAAATGTCAATTATGAGAGGACATAGGTCTGAGGCAAAAGGGAGTAAGTTTAAAGGAGATGTGAGAGGCAAGTTTTTTACCGAGAGCTTGGTAAGTACCTGGAATGTGGTGCCAGAGGAGGTGGTAGAAGCTGATACAATAGCAATATTTAAGATCCATTTGGACAGTTATATGAACAGGGAGGGAATTGGGGGAATACGGTCCGTGTAGAAGCAAAAGGTTTAGAAAGACATCACTTGTAGGCACAATCTTGGTAGGTCAAAGCGTCTGTTCCTCTGCTGTTTGGTTCTCAAGTGTAAGGAAGATGGAATATAATAATAGGAAAGCTTTGCTACAATTATCCAGGTCATTGGTGAAACTGCAACTGGAATACTGTGTACATTTTTGAGTCCTTACTTAAAGAGGGACATGTTTGCATTAAAAGAGTCCAATGACAACTCACTCAGCTGATTCCTGGGATGAAGAGGTATCTTTTCTCTCAAAAGATGGTTAAACTTTGGACATCTCTCCCCTCAGAGAGCAGTGGAAGCTGCATCATTGAATATCCTCGAGGCTGAGTTAGAGAGATTTTGATCTTTGAGGGTTACAGAGATTAAACAGGAAAGTGGAGTTGAGGCTACAACCAGATAGGCCACAATCTCATTGAAAGGTAAAACAGACTCGATGGGCTGAATGGCGTACTCCTGCTCCTATTTGATCTTAGGTTCAATATCCATTGCTGGATGAGCAGAAATGACCTCCACTTAAACCTTGGGAAGACTGGAGCCATCATTTTTCATCACTGCTCCAAACTCCCAACTCCATCTCGCTCCCATGAAAATCTCTGTGGCTGAACTAGACTGCTCTCAACCTAAGTTTCACACCTTGTCAGAGAGGAGCTTGCAAGCACATGTTTGCAACATCACTCAATCGGCTAAATTTCAGCCCTGTAATTGATTTCAATCCTGCCTGAGTCCCTGCCTTGCTGAAAGCCTCATTCATGTCATAGTTATCATTAGACCAAATAATTCCAACACACTCCTGGTCAGCCTCTCACATACTTCAGAAACTCCAATTCCTCCAGAACATGGTTCCTGTGTCCTTGCTTCCGCTAGAATCATTGAAAACTTACAATGTGGAAGCCATTCGGCTATATCGAGTCCACACTGACCCCTCGAAGAGCATCCTACCCAGACCCATCCGTGTAACCCTGCATATCCTATGGCCGATCCACTTAACCTGCACATCTTTGGACCATGGGATGAAACTGGAGCTCCTAGAGGAAACCCATGCAGATGTGGGGAGAATGCACAAACACCACACAAACAGTTACCCAAGACTGGAATCGAACACAGGGTTCCTGGCGCTGTAAGTCAGCAATACTTACTACTGAGCCACCGTGCCACCCAGGATCCTTTCACCCAATACCACTATTCCCACTGACCTACACTTCTGATTAGGAACATCTAAATTTTAAAATTCTCTTCCTTATTTTTAAAATCCCTCCATGACCTTAGCCCACCTGATGTCTGGAACCTCCTCCAGCTTCACAACTCCTGAGAGATTTACATCCTTCTAATCTGGCCCCTTTAGCATCCTCACTTTAATTCATCCCATCATTGGCAGCTGTGCCTTCACATGCCTGGGCCCTTGGCTCTGGAAGTCGCTCCCTAATCTTCCCAGCATCTCTACCCCACTTTCCTCTTTTAAGGTGATCCTTCACACTCCCACTTTGACCACACTTTACCCTTTTACCTAATATTTCCTTCTGTGGCTCATATTCATATTTTGGTTTATCACACTCCTGTGTAAGACCTGAGTTTTTTTTGTTATGTTAAAGGTGCTATATAAATGCAAATGAATGTTTTAGCATTTAGCAGATTGTAATGCAAGACTGTAGTCTTAATGAAAATATTTTTCTTGCAGTTTCTTGGGACATGGTTTACACTTGGAAATGGCTGTGATTGCCCTGAGTTCATTAAGAAAATTGAGAAAATATTGGCAATTAGCAAAGCAACATTCTCAACCAATGAGGAAATGAATAAACTCATCGTGAACTTTGTATATGATCGGTGAGGAGATTTATTTATACTTGACCATGATACTCAGTGATTAAAGTTCACAGGTGGGCTGCATGGAGGGTTTCTTTCTTCCATGGCAAGGCCACCATTTGTGGACCATCCCTAATTGCCCTTGAACTGAGGAACTTGCCAAGGGATTGCAGAGGGCAGTTAAAAGTCAACCACATTAATGTGTGTCTGGAGTGACATGTAGATCAGAACAGGGATGGACAGCTGTATCCTTCTCTAAAGGACGTTAGTGATTCACATGAGATTTGAACATCAGCATGGTTTCATTACCAGCAAGACTAGCTTTATAGGTATTTTCTAAACAACTTGTTTAGTGATGTTAGCACACACATCTGGAGCATTTAGCACTTGAATCCAGGTCTCCTGGCTCAGACATAAGGACACTACCATGAGCCTCCAGAGATTAACTAAATGTTCAATTTTTAATTATTTGAATGTAATATCTACCAGCTACACTGCAAAGAGTTGAACCCACTGCAAGCATTGTACAGGGGTTCTGAAATCTACGTCCAGTGACATTAGCACTTGCACCTTGTCACCACCCTATTCTTACACAGACACAGTAAAGGTATCAATAAGATGAGCTGGAAACACTCTACTGCATCAGCAGAAAGAACATGGCTAACGTTTCAGCTGCTAGACCTGACATCAGAACTGGCAGTGTAGTTTGTGGAAGTGGCAGGGCAGTGTGGGGAATTGGCTGTGCAGTGTTTGGAACTCCCAGTATAGAGTGTGAAACTGACAGCTCTGTGTTGGAGCGAAAAATGCAGTATACAGTGTGTGGAACTAAGCATGCATTGTGTGGAATAGAGCAGTGTGAAGAGTATGGAACTCAGTGCAGTGTGTGGAACTGACAGAGCAGTGTGGCGTGCACACTGAGTGGAACTGACGGTGCAGAGTGTGTAATTGAAGCAACAGTGCCTGGAACTAACAGTGAAGAGTGTGGAACTGAAAACAGTGTACAGAGCGTGGAACTGGCAGTGCAGAGTGTAGTGTTCAGAATGGTCACTGCAGTCTTTGGAATAGACAGTGCAGTGTACAGTGTATGAAATGTTTGGTGCAGTGTGCAGTGTTCAAATTATAGAATGGACAGTACAGTGTATGAATGGACAGTGCAGTGTGCAGTATATGGGATGGTCAGTGCAGTGTGTGGAATGGTCAGTACAGTGTGTGGAATGGTCAG
>NC_063359.1:803092-803246 GCF_021869965.1 Rhincodon typus
CAGTGCAGTGTGCTGTGTATGGAATGGTCAGTGCAGTGTGTGGAATGATCAGTGCAGTGTATGGAATGGTCAGTACAGTGTGCAGTGTATGGAATGGTCAGTGCAGCTATGGAATGGTCAGTGCAGCTATGGAATGGTCAGTGCAGTGTGCAGT
>NC_063359.1:803256-840782 GCF_021869965.1 Rhincodon typus
GCAGTGTGTGGAATAGTCAGTGCAGTGTGTGGAATGGTCAGTACAGTGTTGTGAATGGTCAGTGCCATGTGGGTTGTGGTCAGTGCAGTATGCAGTGTGTGGAATAGTCAGTGCAGTGTGTGGAATGGTCAGTGCAGTGTATGGAATGGTCAGTGCAGTGTGTGGAATTGTCAGTACAGTGTATCGAATGGTCAGTGCAGTGTATGGGATGGTCAGTGCAGTGTATGGAATGGTCAGTGCAGTGTGTGGAATTGTCAGTACAGTGTATCGAATGGTCAGTGCAGTGTGTGGAATGGTCATTGCAGTGTGAGGAATGATCAGTACAGTGTGGGGAATGGTCTGTGCAGTGTATCGAATGGTCAGTGCAGTAAATGGAATCGTCCGTACACTGTGTGGAATGGTCAGTGCAGTGTGTGGAATGGTCAGTGCAGTGTGCAGTGAATGTAATGGTCAGTGCAGTGTATGGAATGGTCAGTGCAGTGAATGGTATGGCCAGTACAGTGTATCGTATGGTCAGTGCAGTGTGTGGAATGGTCAGTGCAGTGTGAGGAATGGTCAGTGCAGTGTATCGAATAGTCAGTGCAGTATGCAGTGTGTGGAATGGTCAGTACAGTGTGTGGAATGGTCAGTGCACTGTATGGAATGGTCAGTGCTGTCTGTGGAATGGTCAGTGCAGTGTGTGGAATGGTCAGTACAGTGTATGGGATGGTCAGTGCAGTGTGTGGAATGGTCAGTGCAGCGTGTGGAATGGTCAGTGCAGTGTATGGAATGGTCAGTGCAGTATACAGTGTGTGGAATGGTCAGTACAGTGTGTGGAATGGTCAGTGCAGTGTGGGGAATGGTCAGTTCAGTATGCAGTGTGTTGAATAGTCAGTGCAGTTTGTGGAATGGTCAGTGCAGTGTGGGGAATGGTCAGTGTAGTGTATGGAATGGTCAGTGCAGTGTGTGGAACCAATAAAAGTTTTTTTCAGAGAAATACTCAAATTGAGGGAAATGACTTTTTGACCAAAGTAACTAACGTGAAGGTATTAATTTCAGTGTTGAATCAGAACAACAGCCAAACCTCTGTCCAGTTCTCTTTTCTCGTTATGTTTTTGTGGAGGACAGCTGTTAATATTAGTTTTTGGTTCATCTCCTCTATACACAAGTCATATTTTTTCACTTGCTCTGTTACCATCTTGTTTTGCCGCGTGCTATCATCCGTTTTATGATTGTGTCAGCCCCTCCACGCCCTCATCAGGGAACTTTCACTTGAGCTCTCCCCTCAGGATATTCCTAGTGTCTGCACTATGTTCCAACCTGCTCAATCCCTTTTGACATCCAATCTGAAAAAGTGGTTCATCCCAATACACTTTCTCTCCACTTTGTTCTCACACTCGCTGCCAGGAACTGCTCAGGTTTTCCACCAGCTTCTGTTAATGTTTCAGATTCCAGCAAAGACAGTCTTTTGCCTCAGTCTTGCTTTTAGAATAGGCTCAAATTCACAAATCACTTGCCAGCACTTCAACCCATCACCAGATCCCCCAATAATACAAGATGCATCACCAGATCTCTGAACAATACAGACCCATACCAAATCCCCCAACACACTTGACTCATTACCAAATCATCTCTCCCTCCTAACTACCAGATTACCCAACACTACAAACCCTCCAACAGATCTACAAGCAATGCAAGCTCATCACTAGAGATCCACTACAAGATCCCCCTGTACTCACTACCAGATCCCACATCACTAAGACCAACTATCAGGTTATCACACACTACAAACTAACACCAGACCCTTTGAAGCTAGAGAGCCTAGCGCTAAAGACCCACCACTAGATCCCTTGTCATTACTGATGACACCAAAATAAATGGTGTAATCGGCAGGGAAGAGGCTTATCTGACAGTACAATTGTACTGTGAGGTGTTCCATTTTGGTAAGGTAAATCAGGGCAGGACTTATACAGTTAATGGTCGGGCCCTGGGGATTTTTGCCAAACAAAGAAACCTAGGGTTGCAGGTGTACAGTGTCTTGAATGTAGAGTTGCAGATAGACAAGGGGTTGAAGAAGGCATTTGGCATGCTTGCCTTCATTGGTCAGTGCATTGAGTGTAGGAGTTGGGACAACATGTACTATACAGAACATTAGTGACGCCTCTTTTAGAATACTGCATTCAATTCTGGGCTCCCTGCTATGGGAACATTGTTTTAAACTTGAGAGTGTTCAGAAAAGATTTACAAGGATGTTGCCAGGGTTGGAGAGTTTGAGCTGTAGAGAGAGGCTGAATAGGCTGGGACTATTTCCCCTGGAGCATGGGAGGCTGAGGGATGACCTTATAGAAGTTTATAAAATCATGAGGACATGGATAGGGTGAATAGCTAAGGTCATTTTCCCAGGGTAGGGGAGTCCAAAACTAGAAGGCATAGGTTTAAGGTGAGAGGGAAAAAATATAAAAGGGGCCTAAGGGGCAGCTTTTTTCACACAGAGGATGGTGCATGCATGGACGGGGCTGCCAGAGGAAATGGTGTAAGCTGGTACAATTATGACATGTAAAAGGCATCTGGATGGGTACATGAATAGGAAGGGTTCAGAGGGATATGGGCCAAATGCTGGCAAATGGGACTAAATTAGTTTAGAATATCTGCTCGGCAAGGATGGGTTGGTTTCTTCATAGTTTCATAGAATCCCTACAGTGTGAAAATAGACCTTTCGGCCTAACAAGTCCACACCGACCTTCAGAGTAGGCAATGGGTAGGCGATGGCCTAGTGGAATTATTGCTAGACTATTAATCCAGAAATCCAGCTGATGTTCTGGGGACCCGGGTTCAAATCCCACCACGACAAATGGTAGAACTGGAATTCAAAATAAAAGTCTGGAATTAAGAATCTACTGATCACCATGAAATCATTGCTGATTGTCAGAAAAACCCATTTGGTTCACTAATGCCCTTCAGGGGAGGAAATCTGCCGCCCTCACTTGGTCTGCCTACATGTGAGTCCAGACCCACAGCAATGTGGTTGACTCTCAACTGCCCTCTGAAATGGCCTAGCAAGCCACTCAGATGTACCAATCGCTACAAAGACTGAAAGAAATGAAACTGGACAGATCTCCTGGCATTGACCTAGGCACTGGAAAAGACAACAGCAGAAACAGCCCTGTCGACCCTGCAAGGTCCTCCTCACTAACATCTGGGGGTTAGTGCCAAAATTGGGAGAGCTGTCTCACAGACTAGTTAAGCAACAGCCTACCATAGTCATACTCACAGAATCATACCTTACTGACAATGTACCAGACACCACCATTACCATCTCTGGATGTGTTCTGTCCCACCAGCAGGACAGACCCGCAGAGGTGGTGGCACAGTGGTATACAGTCGGGAGGATGTTGCTCTAGGAGTCCTCAACATTGACCCCTTGAAGTCTCGTGGCTTCAGGTTAAACATTGGCAAGGAAACCTCCTGCTGATTACCACATACTGTCCTCCCTCAGCTGATGAATCAGTGCTCCTCAATATTGAACAACACTTAGAGGAAGCACTGAGGATGATAAAGGCACAAAATGTACTCTGGGTGCGGGATTTCAATGTCCACCACCAAGAGTGGCTTGGCAGCAGTACTACTGATCGAGCTGGTCGGGTCCTACAGGACATAGCTGCTGGACTGAGTCTGCGGCAGGTGGTGAGGGAACCAACAAGAGGGAAAAACATACTTGACCTCACCCTTACTAATCTGCCAGCTGCAGTTGCGTCTGTCCATGACAGTATCGGTAAGAGTGACCATCGCACAGTCCTTGTGGAGACAAAGTCCCGCCTTCACAGTGAGAGCAACCTCCAGCGTGTTGTGTGGCACTATCACCATCCTAAACAGACTTCACACAGATCTAGCAGCTCAAGACTGAGGCGCTGTGAGCCATCAACAGCAGCAGAATTGTACTCCAGCACAATCTGTAAGTTCATGGCCCAGTATATGCCCCACTCAATCATTACCATCAAGCTAGGGGACCAACCTTGGTTCAATGAAGATTGCAGGAGGGCATGCCAAGAGCAGCACCAGGCATACCTGAAGATGAGATGTCAACCTGGTGAAGCCACCAAACGGGACCATTTGCACGCCAAACAGCGAAAGCGGCAAGTGATAGACAGAGCTAAGCAATCCCACAACCAATGGATCAGATCTAAACTCTGCAGTCCTACCACATCCAGTCGTGAATGGTGGTGGACAATTAGACAACTCACTGGAGGAGGAGGCTCTACAAAAATCCTCATCCTCAATAATGGGAGAGCCCAGCACATCAGTGTAAAAGTTAAGGCTGAAGCATTCGCAGCAATCTTCAGCCAGAAGTGCTGAGTGGATGATCCAGCTCGGCCTCCTCCAGTGGTTCCCAGCATTATAAATACCAGTCTACAGCCAATTCGATTCACTCCATGTGATATCAAGACACGGTTGGAGAAATTAGATACTGCAAAGGCTACCGGCCCTGACAACATTCCGGCAATAGTACTGAAGACTTGATCTCCAGAACTTGCCGCTCCCCTACCCAAGCTGATCCAGTTACAACCCTGGTATCTACCCGACAATCTGGAAAATTGCCCAAGTATGTCCTGTACACAAAAAGCAGGACAAATCCAACTCGGCCAATTACTCCCCCATCAGTCTCCTCTCGATCATCAGTAAAGTGATGGAAGGTGTCGTCAACAGTGCTATCAAGCAGCACCTGCTCAGAAATAACCTGCTCAGTGATGCCCAGTTTGGGTTCTGCCAGGGCCACTCAGCTCCTGACCTCATTACAGCCTTGGTTCAAACATGGACGAAAGAGCTGAATTCCAGAGGTGAGGTGAGAGTGACAGCCCGTGATATCAAGGCTGCATTCGACCGAGTGTGGCATCAACGAGCCCTAGCAAAACTGGAATCATGGGTATCAGGGGGCAAACTCTCCGGTGATTGGAGTCATACCTGACACATAGGAAGATGGTCGTGGTTGTGGGAGGTCAATCATCTCAGCTCCAGGACATCTCTGCAGGAGTTCCTCAGGGTAGTGTCCTAGGTCCAACCATCTTCAGCTGCTTCATCAATGACCTTGCCTCCATCCTAAGGTCAGAGGTAGGGATGTTCGCCGATGATTACACAATGTTCAGCACCATTCGTGACCCCTCGGATACTGAAGCAGTCCGTGTTCACATGCAACAAAATCTGGACAATATCCAGGCTTGGGCTGACAAGTGGCAAGTGACATTCGTGCCACACAAATGCCAGGCGATGACCATCACCAATAAGAGACAATCTAACCACTGCCCCTTGACATTCAATGGTGTCACCATCACTGAATCCCCCTCTAGCAACATCCTGGGGGTTACCATTGATCAGAAACTCAACTGGGCTCACCATATTAACATAGTGGCTACAAGAGCAGGCCAGACGCTAGGAATACTGCAGCAAGTAATTCACCTCCTGACTCCTCAAAGCCTGATCGTCATCTACAAGGCACAAGTCAGGAGTCTGATGGAATACTCCCCACTTGCCTGGATGCGTGCAGCCCCAACAACACTCAAGAAGCTTGAAACCATCCAGGACAAAGCAGCCTGCTTGACTGGCACTACATCCACAAGCATTCATTCCCTCCACCACCAACACTCAGTAGCAGCAGTATGTACTATGTACAAGATGCACTGCAGAAATTCACCAAAGATCCTCAGACAGCACCTTCCAAACCCATGACCACTTCCATCTAGAAGAACAAAGGCAGCAAATAAATGGGAACACCACCACCTCCAAATTCACCTCAAAGTCACTCACCAGTCTGATTTGGAAATATATTGCCGTTCCTTCACTGTCACTGGGTCAAAATCCTGGAATTCCCTCCCTAATAGTGTTGTGGGTCAACCCACAGCAGGTGGACTGCAGCGGTTCAAGAAGGCAGCTCACCACGACCTTCTGAAGGGCAACTAGGGATGGGCAAGAAATGCTGGCTAGCCAGCGATGCCCACATCCCACAAATGAAGAGAGAAAAAAACAAATCCCCCTAATCTGCACATCCCTGAACACTACAGGTAATTTAGCATGGCCAATCCACCTAGCGTGCACATCTTTGGACTATGGGAGGAAACTGGAGCACCCAGAGGAAACCCACGCAGACACGGGGAGAACGTGCAAACTCCAAACAGACAGTCGCCTGAGAGTGAAATGTAACCCAGGTTCCTAGCGCTGTGAGGCAGCAGTACTAACCACTGAGCCACCATGTGCTGTAAAACTCCATGACTCTATGATTCACCACCAGATCCCTGGATCACTACTGTCTAAAGTGTAGTCCATTGTGTAGTAATACAGCAGAGCTGTAGTACAATGCAGTTTATCTCTCCATGCTTTCTCATTTCATTGTTAGGGATGGAACCTCATGTGTTCATGTGACAGCGGAGTATGAGGTGCAAGACACTCCGGGACACTATGTATTTAACTCCACTACAGGTAGGACAAAGCTCTCAATTCAAATCAATTTGGAATTGTATCGAACATCATCCATGTCTGAAACTGCTTCACTGAGGCATGAAGGAAAATATGAAACAGGAGAGATGGCCAAATGGATATTGAATGGAGTGATATGAACAATATTCAATAGGATGGCATGAAGTAGTCTGACTGGAGATATTTGAAGGGCATTGAATGGATGCCATGAAGGATATACAGGATATTTAATAGAGTGACATGAAGGAGTGATATGAACATTATTGAATGGGGTGATATTAAGGACTTTGTACGGATGATATTAAGGTAATTGCGTGGAGAGGTTAAAGGGTATTGAATGATGTGCAATGAATAATATGAAGGATATTGGATGGTGAGATATGAAGAATGTGTTTAAACAAGTCGAGGAAGATGAAAGTCTGCCAGTTTTAAGTAGGCAGTGCCAAAACGTAGGAGCTGAGTACCGGGTCCATTAGTTACCATAAATGAATCTCCGAGGAATGAAGTGTCACTTCACTTCACTCAGAGCAGGATGAGGAGTGATTGGATCTTTGTTTGAGATCAAATAGATGAGCAGAGTCAAGACGGAAGTGTGGTTTGTGGGACTGTAATCAAAATAGTTCTAGTACAGAATCTTAACCTCCAAACAGTTTTGCCCGAATTTGCATGTGCTCCACATTCTGAGGAGCTGTCTTTCACTTGAGCTGTGAAACTAAAATTGTACACACTGTCTAATGGTCAAACAATTTGTAATAGAAGAAGGCCAAGGGAGATCTTTCTGATATCATGGACAATAGTAATACCTCAATCAACAACATAATCACACCATAGATTCTCTAGTTATTAAATTGCCTCTGTTTCTTGAATCTTACTGTTCTCAAATGGGATGCAGGATTTGCTTGGCCAATGAGAGATTCTAGGCTGTGATGGACATGTTTGGTCACAGTGCTATCACCTCATTGATGGATAAATCCTCCACTGAAACATCCTGAGCAAGTGCTCATTTAGATCTGGATAAATCAGGAACAATGACTTTTTTGGTAGTACTAAGAATGTTCCCCCACCTGAGAAATCAAAACATTCAACACCTCACCATTTCACACAGAGTGAAGTATCTTGATTGTCCCATCAAAAAATCCTGGGACAGCAACGCATGGCATCATATATAGAGAGAGTAAAGATCCCTTATCTTTGTCTGCACCAAAGGGACAACTTGGGGTCAGATAGAGAACAAAGCTCCCTTGACACTCTCCCCACCAAACATTCCAAGGATAGGGATAGCCCTCGGTTGATTCAGAATAAAGCTCCCTCTACACTGTCTGCATCAAATACTCCTAGGGCAGGGATAGCATAGGGTTAGATGTAGGGTAAAGCTTCCTCAACTCTTTGGAACTAAATTAAAGCTTCCTCTTCCCTTTTAAACTGATAGTAAAACTTCCTGAACTCTTTTGAACTGGCAGTAAAGCTTTCTCTACTCTTTTGAACCAGAAGTGAAGTTCCCTCTAATCTCTTAAAATGAATGTAAAGCCTCCTCAACACTGTCCACATCAAACACTCCCAGAACTGGGACAGTAGAGGGTTGGATGCAGAGTAAAGATTCCTCTACACCTTTAAACTGAAATTAAAGCTCCCTCAACACTGTTTCCATCCAACACTCCCAGGACAAGTACAGCCACGAGATGATATGAGGCCAGATGAGCAAACTTTGTTCAACGAGTGAAGGATTAAAAAGTGTTTTTAAATAGGAGGGAACTCAAGATGGGTTTCAGAATAAAGTCCACGGGTTGGGACCCAGCCAGCGGAATGTTCCTGTACCAATGACAGAGTGATGAAAACTGGGATTACCAAGATTCCAAATGGGAACAGCAGAGAGAATTCAGAGCAATAAGGAGGGTGGGCAGAGTTTACAGGGATAGGGAGGGGGCAAGGCCAAGGAGGGATTTGAAAACGCTGGAGTGTCTTTCAATTACTCAGTGGGTACAAGGGTGATGCCAGAATAGCATATGGTCTGAGTTCAGATACAGGCAACAACATTTGAATGAGCTCACGTTCTGAAGGGTGGATGATAGGCAGTTGGCCAGGGCTGTGTTGGAACTGTCACATTTGAAGGTAACACTGGTATTCAGCATTTAAAGAAGGATATAAACATGTTGGAGGCTGTTTAAAGGAGGTTTACACAATTGTAATGAGCAGATTGTCTTATTGTTAGACAGACTGGGGTCGTTTCCACTGAAGTTTCCTTTTGTCGATCAGTCTGGAATTAGACACCACTGTTTTAAAATTAGAGAGTGTCCTTTTAGAACTGAGATGAGGGGATTTTTTTTCTCTCAAAGGATTGTGTAACTTTGGAACTCTCTGCTTCAGAAAGTGAGGGAGGTCAGATTTTTAAATATTGTTAGGCAGCAAAATAAAGTGTGACCAGGGTGTAGATGGAAATGTAGAACTTGTAATACAAAGAGATCAGCCACAATCTAATGTAAAGGCAGAGCAGAATCGAGAGACTGAATGACCTACTTCTGTTTTTATTTGATGTTTTATAATGTACGTTCAGCAGGAGATGAGCTGAGGCAGTGTGGAATTAGATAATGTAACTGAAGTGGAAATGGGTGCTGTTAGTGATGAGATCAAGATGTGCTTGAAGCTCATTTCAGGGTGAGCTATGGCACTAGGTTTACAGAATGTTTAATTCATCCTTAGACAGATGTTGGGGAGAGGAATAGTGCCAGTTTGTGGTGGTGACCAAAGAAAATGGGTTTGGTCTTCCCAGTACTTAATTGGTTGACATTTCTGCTTGCTCATTGGTGGACGTCGGAGCAATATTGTGATAATGTAGAGACATTGGAGGAAGGGAGTGAAGTGGTGCTGAGGTAGAGCTGGCTGCGACCAGAATACATGGGAAGAACTAACGTAGTGTAGAACATGAAGTTGCATTTATGTAATGGAAGGGGCAATGACCTTGGAGAGGGGAAAGAGGTTGGAGGTGGGAATTAGTTGCTAAGGAAGAGAGGTCACACCCAACAAAGAAACTGATTAAGCAGGTAATATATTTCTTTGGCAGTCTTAGAAGCCACGGCAGATCTTCGAGTCATCAAAACCAACTACCAGGAATACGCTTTAATACTGTACGACAGAATGAAAGGACTGAACCAAACAAAGTCTGTGGCCCTGTACGGTAAGAGATTCTACATCAACTCCTCCACTCACCACTTTCTAAGGTTGATTTCTGGATCTTTAACTAAATGCCCATAACTAAATGCCCATCTCCTAGGAAGGACACGGAAACTGAGGAAGGAGATCAAAGAAGAGTTCAAAGAGCTTGCGTTGAGACATGGAATCCCAGAAGAGATGATCTTATTTTTGCCTGAAAGAGGTAAGCACATCACAAGCCTCTGAGCCCCATTGCAACCTGTCAGTCATTCCCAGTTGTGCACTATTCCATTTCTATGATCTCTTGGGCCCCAATTGCAATGCCCAGCTGATGTTAATACCAGCCAAGGCAGATCCCATATACGAACCTGGCTGAATAGATCATAATTACATTTCAGTTTTTGTTACTGAAGTGATCTTTAAGTAAAACGTACACCTTCACGTACATGTACACATTTGGCAAGAATTTTTTTAAACAAAACTAAACAAAATTTTATTAACAACAGCTATGAAGATCATCAAGAAATAAACCATTCTATTTCCTTAAATATAGATTCAAAGATTTTTAACTACATAATAGAAATAACCCAAACATTCAAGATTGAACAGAAACAACAGCTTTGCATTGGAATCAGAACCCCTTGGTAGACCTTACAAACACTGTTGCAATTCTGAGAACATCTAGTGCTGTACTTATAGCAAGACCCATTTCTAACATAGACATTTCTAATTTGTTTTTATGTTGATAGGCTTGAGGTATTTAAAATCTTAACTCATCTGCTGGAACTGTAGATAACTCTTGCTTAATCATTATTATACTTGTGCTGCTGACTGAGTTTCCTTTCAGTGCTAACACTCTCCCTGACACAGTTCCAATTCCTTTTCTTCCTTTTTAGAATTTCAAAAACTTCAATTCTTTTCCACTGACTCTATCCAAACAATCCAGCCTGGGACTGTTAATTGTAAGATAAGCTAATTACTTAAAAAAATTATTTCAGGAATGCTGCTTAGTACGTCACTCATCAAAAGATCTATTAGTACCTCAGAGCTGAATACTTTCTTCCCTCTCAAATGATTTTCCAAGACAGAATCAAAAAGAAAACTAAAACTTGAAAAGTTCTCCCCAAGCCCTCTTGCCAGTTCTTAGGTATTCTGGGTAACTTTCTCTCACTTTTAATTATGGATGTTGCAGTTTTTAAAAAGCAACTTTACAGTAAATAATATTAAAATACAAGTGTATAAACATTATAGTTATATCACATCTCCCCCAGTGAAGAATGGAAATGTATCTGATAGAGGCATTTTCATTACATGTAAAAATCATCTTAACACTAATTTTATGTCAAATAACAGTAATGACATTAATTTAGATTTAGTTTCTAATTGCTCTGATATTTATTTCTTTTCTCATTTCCTTCATTAATACTTTGTCTTTCAAGGAATAACACTCAGGTACAGTTTCTGAATCATTTTCTAAGTAGGCTATTTGGTATAAATTAAATTTGGTATAAATAAATCACTCCAAATAGAAACATAAGAACTAGAAACAGGATTTGGCTATTCATCCCTTCAAGCCTGTTCTGTCATTCAGTATGACCCTGGCTGATTATCCAGCGCAGTACCTTGTTCCTGCTTTCTTCCCAAACCTTTTCATCCTGTTACCCTAATACTATATCTTTCTCCTTTTTGAAAATATTCAATGTTTTGTCCTCAACCGCTTTTTGTGGCAGAGAATTCCACTGGTTCACCATTCTCCGGGTGAAGACATTTCTCCTCATCTCAGCCCTTAATGGCCTGCCCTATATCTTTAGACTGTGTGACACCTGGTTCTGGACTTCTGAGCATCGGGAACACCCTTCCTGTGTTTATCCTGTCTAGTCCTGTTAGATCTGTCTTAATGAGTCTGTTGCATTTCTATTTAAGAAGGTGGGCAAAACGTCTCAGCCTCATTCTCTTTATCTTCATTCTGTTTAATTAACTTTTCAAAAATTGTACCTGCTTTTCAAATCTGAATTTTCAAATCATCTCCTTGTTTCACAAACTCCGTTTCTTCCTGATTATTTTTGTGTGATTTTGATCCAGTTACCATACAATGGGGAAAAGATCTAGGATGCCCTTTTTGCGAGACTTCAGTCCTTTTTACGTCTACTAGTTGTTTCACAACTCTTGGTGAAGCCAATGTGTTTGGACATTTTGGTCCTTTCCCAAAATAAAGTCAACTCCCTCTATAAGGAATAAAGGCAAACTACTGCAGATGCTTTAAATTTGAAACAAACACAGAGAATGCTGGAGAAATTCAACAGGTCTGGCAATATCTGTGGAGAGAGAAAAACAATGTAAATCTTTTGAGTCCAGTGTGATTCTTCTTTAGAATGAGATTATTCCCTCTATAGGAATAGTTTCACTACTCTAAGTACCACTTCTCCATTTACGAAGTCCCTCTTTAATCCAACTCTGTATAATGAGATTGGTTTGTAATCTCCATGAATGCCTCCACTTCAAATGTTTCCCTTCATCCCTTCTGGAAGGGAAATATCATAGACAGCCAGTATCAATTTGTTATAGTGCTTCTCAATATCCTTTCTGGTTTACCTTCCTGAGTTGAAGCATAAGAAACAACCTTCCTTTCTGATATAAAATATCCGGGAGTTCACTTTTTCTTATCAATCTTTGAAGTATAATTTTCATGACTATCCTGTACCATCTTAGTATATTCCAAGGAAACATGTTCTCTTTGTACCACTCCTGCAGTTTAGTAACTATTTCCTTCTCTGGTCTTTCATTTTTTTCTGAAGAGTCCTTAAGACTTTCCTATCACTGCAATTGGTCTTCCATTTCTTTTCTAGCAATTTGCTTTGTTATGTTCACTCTTAATACAATAAAAGCATGTTAATTCCTTTCCACAAATTTTCAGTTCTAACCTTTCTCCTTTATCACTTTGACATTCTTCTGTCTGTTGTCTAAAACTAGCTCCACTCCTAGCCACCAAAATCCCACTTCTCCAATTTCCTTGTGAATTTCCAATATGACCATTTCCCTGCCTGTAATTATCTATGTGAGACATCATTGGTATCCTCCAGAGCGGCTGCTTCACTAATCTTGAATACTCATGTTCATCTAAATAAGTTTTAAATTTGCATGTATTCTATTTCTGAATTCTTCTATGATGATAATTTCCATCACATTTACAAAATGTTTCTCTAGCTTGAATGACACAACCCACTGATCCCGTAGCATTTATCTTTCTCCTTTGAAAAATCCATTAATGTCCAATTAGGTTTCTTTCTTGTAGTCCTAAATTTTAATGAATAAGTTTTGGGCAACAGATCAAAAACATTGAGAATTGCCTCTTTGACAGTCTCATACTCTGCAGATTGTTCTTCTGACAAGCTGGCATACACAACCTTATTGGTTCCTCTGTAACATTAACGTTCAACCCTCTTTTGGCCATTTCCGTTGTCTGACTATCTGCACAATTGGAGTAAAATACCTTTCAACTCTATCTACATTCAATTTGGGCACGGTGTAAATTCTTAGTTAAATCAAATCTCTCATTGGAATCTGAATCATCATCTGATCTATTACCTCTTTCTTTGCTCTTTTCTTTAGCTAACTCACATTCCCTAATTTTCTTCTGTCTTGGCAATTTGAGCCAATTTATTTTCATTACCCCCCGTTTATTTTGTTTTCTGTCTGCATTTTTCTTTCCTCACTTTCTATTATTCTTTGATTTTCTTTCTCATCAAGTTCAAGTCTTTTCATTTTTCCTTTTCTCTCTAAGTTCAGTTTTTTAAAGATTTCTACCTGTACCTTAGATAATTTTGGCTGTAACATTCCAATTTCAGGTTTCCTTCTGACCAATTCTCAAAAACTGTATAATCACTTGATGTATGTCATCCTTATGAGATCCTGTATTTATCTGTACCTTCAATATATTTACTAAATCCCTCAGTTTAGCTTTGATCAAAGATTTTAAATAATCACTGTTTTATCTTCCACAGTGAGAAAACTCTAAGCAACATTCAAAACCACCTTCAAATGTCATGCAATAAACATCTCTACAACATGCTGATGCGAGTGTGGGGGAGGGTTGATAAGTAAGTTTGCAGGTGACAAAGTTTGGCCAGATGGTTGACAGTGAGGAAGAAAGTCTTAGATTATAGGAGGGTATAAACGGGTTGGTCAAATCAGTGGGAGATGGCACTTAACCTCCTGATAAATGTGAAGCAAAGCACTTTGGAAGAAGGAACAAGATGAGAGTACTCAATGAATAGCAGGACACTGGGAAGCTCAGAGGAACAGGGGGATCTTGGAGAGCTTCTTCACAGATCCCTGAAAGTGACGGGACAGGTTAATAGGGCAGTTAAGAAGGCATATGGGACATTTACTTTTATCATAGATTATAAGAGCAGGAAGTTATGATGGAGCTGTACAGAACTTTAGTTAGACCACAGCTGGAGTACCGTATGCAGTTCTGGTCACCACACTGTAGGAAGGATGTGAATGCACTAGAATTGTGTAAAGGAGATTCTCCTGGGATGAAGCACTTTGCCTGCGAAGAGAGGCTTGGAGAAACTTGGGTTGTTTTCTTTGGAGCAGAGAAGGTGAATGGGGGGGTGGAGGTTGGTGACAGAGGTGTATGATATTTAGATATACAAAAAGAAAAAGAGAGGACAAAGTGAACACAGGCCCCTTAGGAAATAAATCTGGGGAGATAGTTACGAGGAACAAGGAAGTGGCAGTTTTTCTCCATTTAAATAATGTTCTGTTATTTTAGCTATACAAAAGCCTGGTTCGGCCACATCTGGAGTATTGTGTCCAGTTGTGGTCACCTCATTACAGGAAAGATGTGGAAGCGTTAGAAAAGGTGCAGAGGAGATTTACCAGGATGTTGCCTGGAATGGAGGGAAGGTCTTATGAGGAAAGGTTGAGAAAGCTAGGGCTTTTCTCTTTAGAACAACGAAGGATGAGAGGTGACTTGATAGAGGTGTACAAAATGATCAGAGGTACAGATAGAGCAGACAGCCAGAGACTTTTGCCTAGGGTAGAGGTAGTTTTTACGAGGGGACATAGTTTTAAAGTGAAAGGAGGTAGATATCAGGGAGACGTCAGAGGTAAGTTCTTTACTCAGAGAGTGGTAAGGGTGTGGAATGCATTGCCGGAGAGGGTAGTGGAGTAGGCCTCATTAGATAGGCATATGGATGATAGTATAAGGTAATGGTGGAGGTTAGATAGACCTCAGGTTTAAGGTAAAAGTTTGGCACAACATCGTGGGCCGAAGGGCCTGGGCTGTGCTGTACTGTTCTATGTTCTATTTTGCTCTCCCTTCCAAAAAACAACTTCACATGTTACCACATTATATTCCATTTGCCAATGTTTTGCCCATGCACTTAACCTATCATTTTCTGCCATTCAAGCATGAGGGCACTCAGATCCCTTTTGCACCAAAACCCTGACACTTCTCTCCATTGAGATAAAATGTTGCCTTTCTATTCGTCCAACCAAAATGGATAATCTCGTCCAATTCGTGTGTCGACATTGCCAGCTCAATGTGCTGCTATTTCTCTCACATTCAGAATCATTTTCATTCTGAAACAGAAGGAGAGAGAAAAGAAGAAGGAAAAGGAGGGAGCGGCCAAGAGAGACAAAATAGAGAATAAAAGAGTCAGAGAGAAGTAAAATGAAGTGAACATCAGATCCCCTGTTTCTTACTCAATAGGGACTCACTGGGATCTTATTCAGAACAGTCCTGAAGAAGGGCAATACCCAAAATGTTGACTGCTCCCTTCCTTCAGATGCTGCCTGGACTGCTGTGTTCTTCCAGCCTCCTGTTTGTTTCTCTTGGATTCCAGCATCAGCAGTTTTTTGTCATACTGTGGTTTGGATGACGAAGATATTTTATGATTATGGATCCCTCCTGACTCCCTCTGGTTTTGAATGACCATCATGAAATGTTGATGTTGATTAGTGTTTATAGACAAGATCCTAACTGTGTGTCTGTTTCTAACAGGAGCGTGTCTTCCATGGGACCCCATCCCAGAGTCACCAATCAAGGTGAGGCAATCAGTCAGTCACTTCCTGAGTAGCCGGCTATTTGGCCATGAGCACAGATAGTGTTTGAGTTGAGTGTTGCAGTGATCGGTGTTTGGGGGATCTACTGAACAGGGTGGCTCAGCGACTGGTTGTAGGTCATTCATAAAGTGACATACATAAGGGATTAGTGATGGGAACTCTGCTGACCAGGGAGGCCCTGTGTCTGTTACTGGGGAGATGGAAAACAGCTTGATGTGGTTCAAAAGGAATTTAACAAAGCATCACATGATGACTATCAGTTTAACCTCGGTGATGGGAATGATAATCCATGGTAAACCTGACAGCTGTTGTTGTATGAGATAACAAGGTGTAGAGCTGGATGAACACAGCAGGCCAAACAGCATCAGAGGAGCAGGAAAGCTGATGTTTTGGGTCTGGAGCCTTCTTCATCCAGACCCGAAACGTCAGCTTTCCTGCTCTATACCTTGTTATCTCAGATTTTCCAGCATCGGCAGTTCCTACTATCTCTGAATCAGCTGTTGTTGTATGTTGGTTAGCCTGGTTTCAGAATGTTTAAACAATAGCTGGTTTATTACTGAATGGCCTGCACTCCACATGCTTCATCTGACAGTGCTGAACCATGGGCTTTCTCAGCCAGCTTTCAGTCATGTGCCCCTTTACCTAATCATTATTTAATTTTGATTTTATTTGGTTAATTATTGTCGCATGTACCAAGATGCAGTGAAAAGTATTACATTATGTGCTAATCAGACAAATCATACATAAGTACATCAGGGTAATGGAACAAAATGCAGAATATAATGTTACAGCTAGAGAAAGTGCAGAGAAAGATCAGCTCTATTATATGAGAGGTCCGTTCATAAGTCTGATGACAGTGGAGAGGAAGCTGTTCTTAAATCTGTTGATAAGTGTTTTCGAACTTTTGTATCTTCTGGCCAATGGAAGAAGGGGTAAGAGAGTATAACCGGGATGGGAGGGGTCTTTGATTATGTTGGCTGCTTTCCTGAGGCAGCAGGAAGTGTGGACGGAGTCAATGGAATGAAGGCTGGTTTTCATGATGAACTGGGCTGTGTTCACCACTCTCTGTAATTTTGTACGGTCTTAGGCAGAGCAGTTACCATACCAAGCTGTGATGCATCTATAAAAATTGGTAAGAGTCATTGTGGGCATGCTAAATTTCCTCAGCTGCCTGAGGAAGTAGAGGCATTGGTGTGTTTTCTTCACCGTCGGGTCGATATAGATGGACTAGAATATATTATTAATGATACTTACTGCGAGAAACTTGAAAATCTCAACCACGTCTACCTCAGCTCCATTGATACAGGAAGTGGTGCATCTCAACTCTGCTTCGTCTTCAATTTTCTGGTCCTTATGTAATTCCTGAATGTTTTCTCCATCTCTTTCTCTCTCTCTCTCTGTGCACAAGAATCACAAACGGCGAGCACTTGGAGGACAAGATGAGGAAGGATCTGGCCTTGGAGACTTTAGCAGCACAACTCATTCTGTAGGTGAGAGCATCATGGGGCACGGTGTTGGCTCGAACACTGGCTCTTTTACTGAGAACAGAGTGGGAGTCAATAAATGTGGAGCTGGAAAAGCACAGCAGGTCAGACAGCATCCGGGGATCAGAGAAGCCAATGTTTCGGCCTAAAACCCTTACAGCCCGAATGGGGATATCCTTTATAAAGCAGTTTGAGAGTAACTATATGAAGATTGGTCCTGATTCCCAGGCTACTGGAGTGGGAGATGTTTGTGTCCTGAGAGGTCCGCCATTGGGTTATGGTTAGGGTTAACATTTGGGTTAAGAAGTCTTCTGTATTCGTTGATAAATTAATCTTGTTGTTTGCTTTTGTTCTGAAGAATCCTGTCAACTGGCACCTGATTCTGGGCCCTGCTTTAGCTTAATTTTAAAATTCTACTACAACCACAGCTCAATGGCCTGTCAGGTGTTTAATTATGGAGGCTGTGCTGGAAACGGAAACAACTATGGAACAGAGCGGGAATGTTTGCAGAGATGCAGGACTGTAGGTGAGATAACCCCCAAGCTTAAACAGTGAGTGTACATTCCTCTGTCAACATGGTGACTTGGAGAACTATGGAGTCACTATGATGCAGAAGGTAGCCATTCAGCCCATCGACATCCATGCTGATTTGATATACAGCAATCCAATTAGGTCCCAATTCTTTACTGTAGCCTACACTCTTTTTCATATATTTTGCTCAGGTGTCCAATCAATTTCTTTTCTGATCATTCATTGTCTCTACTTCCATCAGTGTCAGAGGCAACAAATTCAAGGCTATTAGCGCTTGCTGCTGTAAGAGATTCTTCTTCACATTCCTGCTGTATCTCTTACTCAATACTTTCGATCAGTGCCCCATTCTACCATCAGTGAGTGAGAACAGCATTCCATATCTACCTTAAAAGTACTGTTTATAACTCTGTACACACCGATTAAATCATCCCTTAGGCTGCTTTACTTCCAAGAGGACAAATCTTACTTGACCCCTCACAGCAAAAATCACTCCAACAAACTCAACATAACTCGTCGTAATTTATACAGAGCTAGGAAAATTAAGATTCAGCACAAATTGTACTGGAGAGTTTCAGTTATGAAAAGGTACTGGATGGGGGCTGAGGTTGTTTTCCTTAGAGCACAGGAAATTGAGAGAGAACATGATTGAAATGTATAAAATGATGAGGGACACAGTGTAAGCAAGAAGAAACTGTTCCCTGAAATGGAGGGATCAATGACCAGAAGGGCAGAGTGAGAGGGGCAGGAGGTTTAAAGGAGAAGTGAGGAAAAAGTTTTCACCTGGAGGCTGGTGGGAACCTGGAGCTCACTGCTTGTAAGGGTGGGAGAGGCAGAAACTCTCATAACACTGAAGAAGTATTTAGATGTCCTCTTGTGATGCCAAGTCACACAGGCTATGGCGAAGTGCTGGAAAATGGGATTAGAATAGTTAGGTAGTTGTTTATGACTGACACAGACTTGATGTGCTAAAGGGCTGTAACCCTCTACGACTCTTAGCCCAGCAACATCCATTCAAACACTCGTCATCATCATAGAATCCCAAGTGTGGAAACAGGCCATTCAGCCCAACTCACTCATCCAGCAGAGGGCAACAGCGAGGGAGAGGCATCAATTCAGCACTTATATTAGAGCCTGGGAATAGTCACCTCCATAGAAGAATGGATTACTGTGGGCCTGGTGTCAAGGACTACTTAAGCCCCAAATATTGCGACAATGTAGTGTTTCCCTCCCTCCCTCCCTCCCCCTCTAACCAAAAAAGGAGTGAGAGAGATGTGCTAATTTGTTGGGAGCAGAGTGAGAAGTAAGGCATTGGCACAATAGGCTTCAGTGAGCAGTGGCTCAGCAAAAAGTACACAAAAACTCAGGTGAAGCCCTTTTAACTTTCCTCTTAATCTTAGAGCATTTGAGATGGTAATGAGGGCCATGGCATGCTCCTCCTGCAGGATGTGGGAGCTCAGGGAGACTTCCATCGCCCCTGATGACTACACCCAGCTGCATTTCCTGTGAGACCATGTTAGGGAGCTGGAGCTGGAGCTAGATGCATTTAGGATCATCTGAGATGCTGAGCGAATCATAGATAAGAGTGTTAGTGAGGTGGTCACACCTAAGGCGAAGGCAGAGAGTAGCTGTGTGACCACTAGGAAAGGCAAAGGGAGTAGGCAGAGAGTACAGGAATCCCCTGTAGCCATTCCCATCGAAAACAAGTATACTGTTTTGGATGCTGTTGAGGGGGGATGACCGATCAGGTGAAAGCAGCAGTAGCCAGGTCAGTGGCACTATGACTGGCTCTGGGGCACAGCGGAAAAGGGTAAAGGTAAACAGGACCTTAGTGAAAGGAGACTCGATAGTTAGGGGAATAGACAGGAGATTCTGTGGCTGCCAATGGGAATCCAGGATGGTGTGTTGTTTCCTGGGTGCCAGGGTCCAGGATGTCTCAGAGTGGCTGCAGAATGTTCTCAATGGGGAGGGTGAGCAGCCAGGAGTCATTGTGCACATTGGCATTAATGACAAAGGTAGAAGTAGGGATGAAGTCCTGTGGAGTGATTATAGAGAACTAGGAAAAAGTTAAAAACCAGGAACTCAACCATGGTAATCTCCGGATTACTTCCACTGCCACGTGCTAGTGAGGGTAAGAACAGGAGGATATGGCAGATGATTGTTTGGCTAAAGAATTAGTGCAGAGGGCAGAGGTTCAGATTCCTGGATCATTGGGATCTTTCCTGGGGCAGAGATGACCTGTTCAAAAGGACTGGTTGAATCTGAACTGGATGGGGACCAATATCCTGGCGGGCAGATTTGCAAGTGCTACACGGGAGGGTTTAAACTAGATTGGTGTGTGTTGGGGGTGGGGGGTGGTGGGTGGGGTTGGGATCCTCAATGGCAGGGAGGCAAGTGCAAGGCTGGAAGGAGATGCAGTAATCAGAAATAGCAAGTTGAAGAGACAGGTCAGGATGGAACAGGACAGGGAACGAGGAATGCCTGTTGGATTAAATTGCATCTGTTTCAATACAAGAGGGCTGACAGGTAAGGCCGAAGAACTCAGAGCATGGATAGGTACGTGGGACTGGGATATTCTAGCCATTACAGAAACATGGCTAAGGGAGGGACAGGACTGGCAGCTTAATGTGCCCGGCTACAGGTGCTTTAGGTGGGACAGAGGTGGAGGAAGAGGGGAGGGGGAGTTGCATTTTCGATTAAGGGGCGTGTCACAGCAGTAGTCAGAGATGAAATAACTGATGGATCATCCAGTGAGGCTTTGTGGGTGGAGCTAAGAAATAAGAAGGGGACGGTGACGTTATTGGGGTTGTACTATAGTCCCCCAAATAGTCAACGGGAATTAGAGGAACAAATATTCAGGAAGACTGGAGAGACTTGCAGGAGAAATAGGATTGTCATAGTGGGAGATTTTAATTTTCCTAACATAGACTGGGACTGCCGTAGCGTTACTGGCTTAGATGGGGTGGAATTTGTTAAATGTGTTCAGGAAAGTTTCTTGAAGCAGTATATAGAGGGTCCTACTCAGGAAAGGGCAAAACCCGACCTAGTCTTGGGAAATAGGGCAGGACAGGTGACTGAGGAGACAGTGGGGGTCACTTTGGGACCAGTGACCATTGTTCTATTAATTTGAAATGGTGAAGGAGAAAGACAAAGCTAGTCCATAGGTTCAATTTCTGAACTGGGGCAAGGCGAATTTTGATGGAATGAGACAGGAACTTGCATGGGTTGATTGGAGTAGTTTGTTTGCAGGCAAAGGAACCTCTGGCAAGTTGGAGGCTTTTAAAAGTGTGATAGCTACAGTTCAAGGCCTATATGTTCCTGTGAGGGTGAAGGGCAAGGTTGGCAGGTGTAGGGAACCCTGGATGACAAGAGATATTGAGGGTTTGATCAGAAAAATGAAAGAGGCATGGCTCAGGAACAGGCAGCTGGGATCAAGGGAATCCCTGGAGGTATACAGGGGAGACAGGGGTTTATGAAAGAAGGATATCAAGAGGGCAAAAAGGGGGCACAAGATAGCTTTGGCTGAGAAGATTAGGGTGAAACCAAAGAGATTCTTTAAGTATATTAAAGAGAGAGAAGAGGACCCCTGAAGGACCCCTGAAGGACCAAAGTGGACATGTGTATGTGGAACCAAAGGAGATGGGCGAGGTCTTCAATGAGTATTTCTCCTCTGTGTTTACCATGAAGAAAGATATGAAGACCTGGGAACTTGGGGAAGCCAGTGGCAATAAAAACGAGTATAGGGAGTCAGGTTGGAAGCTGAAGTCCAGGACAAACAGGGTAGTTATCTCTGGATTACTACCAGCTCCACGTGATAACGAGTTAAGAAATAGGGAGAGAGTGCAGCTAAACACGTGGCTACAGGGCTGGTGTAGGAGGGCGGGCTTCCATTATGTGGATAATTGGAGCACATTCTGGGGAAGGTGGGACCTGTACAGTAAGGACGGGTTGCACCTGAACCAGAAGGGCACAAATATCCTGGGAGGGAGGTTTGCTCGAGCTATACGGGATGGTTTAAACTAGATTGGCAGGGGGTGGGGAACCGGATTTATAATTCAGAGGATGAGGTATTCAGCCTTCCAATGGACACAACAGGGAGTGAGGTTATTTATAAAGAAATGCGGTCAATGGAGCGTAATTGTGGACACAGAGATGGTTTGAGGTGTGTATACTTCAATGCTAGAAGTATCAGAAATAAGGCAGATGAACTTAGAGCATGGGTCGATACTTGAAACTACGATGTTGTGGCCATTACAGAAACTCAGGTAACTCAGAGATAGGAATGGTTGTTGGAAGTTCCGGGATTTAGATGCTTTAAAAGAAATGGGGAGAGTGGAAAAAGAGGCAGGGGAGTGACATTGCTAGTCAGGGCTAGTATAGCAGCTACTGAAAGGCAGTTCGAGAATGTCTACAGAGTCAGTTTGGGTTGATGTCCAGAACAAGAAAGGAGCAGTCACTTTGTTGGGGTTTTTTTACAGACCCCCTAATAGTTGCAGAGAAGGAGAGGAGCGGATTGGGAGGGAGATACTGGAAAGGTGCCAAAGTCACAGGGTTGTAGTCATGGGTGACTTCAACTTTCCAAATACTGATTGGAAACTTTTTAGTTGTAATAATTTAGATGGAGCGGATTTTGTCCAGTGCGTTCAAGAAGGATCCTGACACAGTAGGTAGATAGACCAAGACGAGGAGAGGCCACTTTGGATTTGGTGCTTGACAATGAACCGGACCTAGCGTTAGACCTGTTGGTAGGAGAGCATTATGGCGGTAGCGATCATAACTCTGTTACTTTTACAATAGTCATGGAAAAGGATAGGTACATACAGCAGGGTAAGGTTTATAATTGGGGGAAGGGTAATTACAATTCTGTTAGACAAGAACTGGGCAACGTAAATTGGGAACAGATGCTGTCAGGGAAGGGTACTATTGAAATGTGGAGATTGTTTAAGGAATGCATACTGCGTGTGCTCGATATGTTTGTCCCTAGCAGGCAGGGAAAATGCAGTCGAGTGAGGGAGCCTTGGTTCTCAAGAGATGTCGAACGTCTGGTTAAGAGGAAGAAGGAAGAAGGAGTAAGGTTTAGGAAACAAGGAGCGGAAAAGGCTCCAGAGGGATACAAGTTATCCAGGAAGGAGCTGAAGAAAGAGCTTAGGAGAGCTATAAGGGGGCATGAGAAAAATTTGGCAGATAGGATCAAGGAAAACTCCAAGCCTTTTTACACGTACGTGAGGAATAAGAGAATGACCAGAGAATGGGTAGGGCCGATCAAGGATTGTAAAGGGAATTTGTGCACGGAGCCTAAAGAGATAGGAGAGGTCCCTAATGAATACTTTTCTTCGGTATTCACAACTCAGAGGGACCTAGTTGTAGAGGAGGACTGTGAAACAGGCTGGTCGACTAGAGGAGGTCGATGTTAGTAAGGAAGATGTGCTCGGAATTTTGAGGAAGTTGAAGATAGATAAGTCCCCCGGGCCTGATGGGATTTATCCAAGGATTCTATGGGAAGCAAGGGAAGAGATTGCAGGGCCTTTGGCGATGATCTTTTCATCCTCACTGTCCACGGGTATAGTGCCGGAAGATTGGAGAGAGGCAAACGTCATTCCCTTGTTCAAAAAAGGGAATAGGGATAACCCCGGAAATTACAGGTCAGTTAGTCTTACATCAGTTGTGGGCAAAGTATTGTAAAGGGCTCTGAGAGATAGGATTTATGGTCACTTGGAAAGGCACAGTTTGATTCGTGATAGTCAGCATTGATTTGTGAGGGGTAGATCATGCCTCACAAACCTTCCTGAATTCTTTGAAGAGGTGACCAAACACGTGGATGAAGGTAGAGCAGTGGATGTGGTATACATGGATTTAAGTAAGGCGTTTGATAAGGTTCCCCATGGTAGGCTCATGCAGAAGGTAAGGAGGCATGGGATAGGGGGAAATGTGGCAGATTGGATTCAGAATTGGCTGACCCTTAGAAGACAAAGGGTGGTAGTGGACGGAAAATATTCAACATGGTGCTCAGTTACGAGTGGTGTACCACAAGGATCTGTCCTGGGTCCTCTTCTATTTGTGATTTTTGTAAATGATTTGGATGAAGGAGTGGAAGGGTGGATTAGTAAGTTCGCGGACGTTATGAAGATGGGTCGCGTTGTGGTCAGTGCGGAGGGCTGTTCTAGGTCACAAAGGGACATTGGTAGGATGCAGAGCTGGGCTGAGAAGTGGCAGATGGAGTTTAACCCTGAAAAGTGTGAGGTGATTCATCTTGCAAGGACAAACTTGAAAGCAGAATACAGGGTTAATGGAAAGATTCTTGGCAGTGTGGAGGAGCAGAGGGATCTTGGGATTCATGTCCACAGTTCCCTGAAAGCTGCCACCCAGGTGGATAGAGTTGTTAAGAAGGCATATGGTGTGTTAGCTTTCATTAATAAAGGGATTGAGTTCAAGAGCCGTGAAGTTATGCTCCAGCGATACAAAAGCATGGTTCGGCCATATCTGGAGTATTGTGTCCAGTTCTGGTCACCTCATTATAGGAAAGGTGTGGAGGCATTGGAAAAGTGCAGAGGAGATTTACCAGGATGTTGCCTGGAATGGAGGGAAGGTCTTATGAGGAAAGTTTGAGAGAGCTAGGGCTTTTCTCTTTTGAACGACGAAGGATGAGAGGTGACTTGATAGAGGTGTACAAAATGATCAGAGGTATAGATAGAGAAGACAGCCAGAGACTTTTTCCTGGGATGGAGGTAGCTTTTACGAGGGGACATAGTTTTAAAGTGAGTGGAGGTAGATATAGGGGAGATGTCAGAGGTAGGTTCTTTACTCAGAGAGTGATAAGGGCGTGGAATGCATTGCCGCAGATCGTGGTGGAGTCGGCCTCATTAGGGGCATTTAAGTGGCTATTAGATAGGCATATGGATGATAGTATAAGGTAATGGTGGAAGTTAGATAGACCTTAGGATTAGAGTAAAAGTTCGGCACAACATCGTGGGCCGAAGGGCCTATATTGTGCTGTACTGTTCTATGTTCTATATCTTGTGGATAGTTCATATCACAGTAGAGGAGCTATTGTAAGTATTAGAATGGACAAAGATGGATATATCTCAGGGTCCTGACCATGTATATTTAAGAACCCTGCAAAAGGATAGGGAAGAAATTGCAGAGGCCCTGGCTGATATATTTGCATCGTTGTTAGTCATGGGTGAGGTCCTGGAAGACTGGAGGGTAGCGAATGTTGTGCCCTTATTCAAGAAGGGCTGCAAAGAAAACTCAGGGAATTATAGACCAGTCAGCTTAACATCTGTGGTAGGTAATTACTTAAGAAGATTCTGAGGATAAGATATACATGCATTTAGAAAGACAGGGTTTGATTTGGAGTAGTCAGCATGGCTTCGTGCGTGGGAGATAATACCTCACAAATTTGTTAGCCTTCTTTGATGAAGTGACGAGGACGTTTGATGAGGGCAGGGCAGTAGATGTGGTCTATATGGATTTCAGTAATGCCTTTGATAAGGTTTCACATGGCAGGCTGCTTTGGAAGGTTAGATCGCATGGAATCCAGGGAGGGCTGGCAGATTGGATACGCAATTAGCTTGATGGTAGGAAGCAGAGAGTAATAGTTCAAGGATGCTTGTCTGACTGGAGACCTGTGACTAGTGGTGTGCCTCGGGGGTCAGTGCTGGACCCATTGCTGTTTGTTATCTATATCGAAGATTTGGATGAGAATGTTCAAGGCATGATTAGTAAGTTTGTGGATGACACTAAAATAGGCAGTATAGTGGACATTGAAGAAGGTTATCAGAAATTGCAGCAGGATCTTGATCAGCTGGGGAAATGGGCCAAGCAATGGCAAATGGAGTTTAATATAGATAAGTATGGGGTGTTGCATTTTGGAAAGTCAAATCAAGGCAGGAGTATCATGGTGAATGGTAGGGCTTTAAGGAGTGTAGTGGAACAGCGGACTTTGGAGTTCAGGTGCATGGATGACTGAAAGTGGAGTCACAAGTAGACAGGGCAGTGCAGAAGGCTTTGGGCACACTGGCCTTCATCAGTTAGGGTATTGAGTGTAGAAGTTGGGAAGTTATGTTGCGGTTGTACATGACGTTGGTGAGGCCGAACTTGGAGTATTGTGTTCGGTTTTGGTCACCTTGCTATAGGAAGGATGTTATTAAACTGGAAAGAGTGCAGAAAACATTTACAAGGATGTTGTCAGATCTCAAGGGATTGAGTTATAGGGAGAGGTTGGACAAGCTAGGACTTTTTTCTTTAGAGCGTAGGAGACTGAGGGGGGGGATCTTATAGAAGTGTATAAGATCATGACAGGCATAGATAGGCTGAATGCACTCAGTCTTTTTCCCAGGGTTGGGGAATTGAGGACTAGAGGGCATCAGTTTAAGATGAGAGGGGAAGAATACATGGGAACCTGAGGGGTAACTTTTTTACACAGAGTGTGGTACACATGGAATAAGCTGCCAGCAGAAGTGGTTGAGGCAGGTACATTAACAACATCTAAAAGGCATTTGGATGAACACATGGATAAGAAAGGTTTAGAAGGATATGGGACAAGTGCAGAGAAATGGATTTAGCGTAGTGGACACTTTTGTCAACACAGAGCATTTTGGGCCAAAGGACCTGTCTCCGTGCTGGAGGATTCTATGGCTCTCTTAGTCCATACTGTCCCTCCAAAGACCATCACATCACCCTCCCATTTCCCTGTAACCCCTATATTTTCCATGGCTAATCCACCTAATTTGCACACCCCTGGACACTACAGGCAATTTAGCATGGCCAATCCATCTCAGCTTGTTCAAGAGCTCAGTCACGGTATACCAGTCTCAGTCTGGGTACAGCTGTGTATATTCTCCATCAGGGTACACCTCTAAACAGGTGCGTTATAAATCAATGGACAGAGTGGACACTCCAAGTGGTGAAAAGCTGCACTACTGTCTTGCTGTCACTTCTAACAGCCGTCACTTTCCCAGTTCCATCACCAGCATCTGGCACCTTACCCTCCAGCAGTTTTCATGTCTGTGTCTCGACAGTGGATGTCAGCAGGCCATTCCACCATGGAAACTGATAGCTAAATCTCGTTGTGTCTATAATAGATGTTGATGATCCTCAGTGTGACTGCCTGCTCCCTGTCTGTATCTAGTCTTTGTGATCCTCTTTCTAACACCTCTCTGTTCCTGTGATGCAGCTGCCTGTAGATTGCCTCTGGAACCTGGTCCATGCAAGTTAAATGTTGCTGTCTGGGCTTTTGACTCTGCTGTTGGTGCATGTGTACCCTTCACGTACAGTGGGTGTGGAGGAAATGGAAACAAGTTCTATACCAGGAAAGAGTGTGAGGAATACTGTGATGCTGTCCCAGAAGGTATGGAATACACTAAGGCTTGGTTCAGGGGTTGGGGGGGGATGGGGGTGGAAAATTGCATGAGTTTATTTATATATTGACATTAACCCTTTACATTACACTGCATATGTTCCTTTCATTCACTCAAGCAGCCACATCCTGGTGTTTTTCAGCTGGGAGTCGCTGTATTTCCTGATCACTTCCATTTCATGGTCAGACTCACAACCAGTTCTGCCGGTGGCTGAAGTGAAACAAGTGTCCAAGGGGATAATGAGGGACAGAAATCAGAAGGTTCTCAACCATTCACGGTGTTGGAGGGGAGGGAGATAAATATTGTGAAAAGGACAAAGCCTCCCCGAGAGTGGGAGGGAAAGCTCAGGTGAAGGCAACTGCTCGGTGCTTCACTTGCTGTCTCACTGTGTGGCACTAACCTGTAACCGGCTATGAGGCCACTGACCCTCCTCTCTTTTACAGGAGACGATGAACTTCTGGTTGTTCCCAACAAAGTGTAGCTGGAAATAAAAGAAGAAAACAGTGAGAACAACGATAGAAATAGTCATGAAAGTGATGATTTCAAGTGATCCATCAGACGCTTTGGACGGCCTGATACTAAAGGGTAGAAGAGCGGAGTTTACACAAACTCAGGCTCAGTATTGTGACCATCCTTTCAATCTAATTGATCAATAAAATTCTGTAATTGAAAATACTCGCGCCTCCAGAGTGTGGATTGTTCAATGTGCAATGTTCTGATTGACACAAGGAATTCCCAAGTGCTGCCAGAGAGACATGGTCTTAGAGTTACCATTCAATTTCCTGCTTGTTTTGGCACAATGTTGCTGGAGATGGTGATTTCAGACACAATGAGCATGGGATTTTGAGAGAAAATTGTGTTCTTTTCATATTGTTTCTCTCATGTGATGTGGCTGATGGAAGAAAGGTGTCCATTTCTTCTTTGAAAGAGTCTTGATAGGATGCCTCCCTGAACTGCTGCAGCCCATCAGCATTGACTGTTTAACTGGAAATCTGGCATATTTCTCACCAAAACTCATATCATTTAGGGTTATACAAGATTTTAACTGATATGACTCATCCAGTTCAGTTTCTGGTCAATGACAATCCTCAGTATTTCCTCCGAGAAAGGACATCACTCAATCAGATGGACTTTCACAACCATCAATGATAATTTCATGAGATTTGTTTGGAACTCCAAATTTTTTAGAGAGGTTTTGCTGCTATGATGGGATTAGAAGCTGTATGGCCAAAGCATGATCATGAATAACTAGGTCAGTGACATTGGTATCAGCCATTCAATTCACTCCACATGATATCAAGAACTGTGGCTGTAAGAGTTGCTTCTTTTTTGAGATATTTTCAGTGTTGGAGCTGATTTCCTTGAATTCTAGAAGCCGTGATTACAGTTTTATAAGATGTTGCATTGTTTTGGAACTTTGGGGAAGAAAGATCAAAACTACAACACTTAAAAAGGGGGGAAGACAGACAAAAGCAGAGACCTCATGGGAAGTGAATGAAACAGAAAAATAAACCTGCACTGCTGTCTGACCCAGTAGTAAATCTGCACAGCTGACTGTTCTGCTGTTTGATTTCAAGTATCTCTGGAAATCAGAATACATCTAAGAAAAATGAACAAACTGTGAAATTTGCAGTCGACCTTGGAGAAACCTGTGTGGGAGGAGCTCACAACAGGGGAGCAGCTAAGTGGCTTTTTTAAAGTAACCTTATTTTTTTTTATTTTTGTAAATCTACAATACTGAGTAGAGTGGGTTCATTTTTGATTATATGTTTTATTGAGATCTGTCCCTTGATTAAAAATTAAAAATATAAAATATAGGTACTAAGTTAGCCTAGAGCAGTGTTTTTTTTTGTGCATAAGACTGTGCTATTTTCTGGGTCTGTAGATTGTTAAGGTGCAAAGATGGCCTTTAGTAGAGTGATGTGCGCTTCCTGTTGGCTGTGGGAGACTAGGGAGATTTTCCATGTTACTGTTGATTATGACTGCGGGAAGTGTGTTTGGTTGCGAATCCTATCAGATTGCATGGGTTGGCTGGAGTGGCAGTTGGAGACAATGAGGAATTTACAGGATCTGGGGGGTGTGATGGATGGCAGTTACAGGAAAGGAGATAAACTGAAGGTACAGTCAGGTAGATGGGTTACGGCCAGGAAAGGTCGGAGAGGGAGGCAGGTAGTGTAGGAGTCTCCTGTGGCTATCACCATCTCAAACAAGTGTGTTGTTCTGGAAAATGCAGGGGATGATGGACTCTCAGGGGAATGTGGCACTGACAGCCAGGTTTCTGGTACCGAGACTGGCTATAATGTATCAAGGGCTACATCAGGTTCCAAGCGATTGATTATGGTAGGGAACTCTCTAGTCAGAGGTACAGACAGGCATTTCTGTGGCTGACACGAAGACATCAGAATGGTGTGTGGTCTCCCTAGCGCCAGGATCAAGGATATCTCGGAGAGAGGGCAAAGTATACTCAAAGGGGAGAGGAACCAGCAGGAGATCATTGTACACATTGGAACTAGTGACATAGGAAGAGAAAAGGATGAGACACTGAGGAAAGAATATAGGAAGTTATGCAGGAATTTAAAAAGGAGGTCTTCGAGGGTAGTAATATCTGGATTACTCCTGATGCCACGAGCTAGTGAGGGGAGGAATAGGAAGATGGAGCAAATGAATGCGTGGCTGAGGAACTTGTGCAGGGGAGAAGGATTCACATTTTTGGATCTTTGGAATCTCTTCTGGGGTAGAAGTGACCTGTAAAAGAAGGATGGCTTACACCTGAATTGGAAGGGGACAAATATACCGGCAGGAAGATTTGCTAGTACATACTTTGTTGAAATGGCACCACAGGTGGACAGGGTGGTGAAGAAGGCATTTAGCGTGCTGGCCTTCATCAGTTGAGGCATTGAGTATAGGAGTTGGGATGTTATGTTACAGTTGTGTAAGTTATTGGTGAGGCCGCACTTGGAGTATTCTGTACAGTTTTGGTCACCCTGTTATAGGAAAGACATAGTTAAACTGGAAAGTGTGCAAAGAAGTTATAAGAGGCTATTGGCAGGACTAGTAGGCCTGAGTTATAGGGAGAGGTTGGCCGAGATAGGACTTTATTCCTTGGAACATAGGAGAATGAGGGGTGACCTTAGTGAAGTGTATAAAATCATGAAGGGCATAGATAGGATGAATGCATATTGTCTTTTTCCCAGGGATGGCGAATTGAAAACTAGAGGGCATAGGTTTAAGGTGAGAGGGGAAAGATTTAAGAAGGACCTGAGGGGCAACTTCTTCACACAGAGAGTGGTGGGTATATGGAATGGGCTTCCAGAGAAAATGGTTGAGGTAAGTACAATAGCAACATTTAAAAAACATTTGGATAGGTACATGGATGGGAAGGGTTTAGAGGGATATGGACCAAATGCGGGCAATTGGAACTAGCTGAGTGGGCACCATGGTCAGCATGGATCAGTTTGGGACGAAGAGCCTGTTTACATGCTGTATTACTCTATGACTCTATGTCTCGAGAGCTGCTCGGGAGGATTTAAACTAGAAAGGGTGGGGGAAGGGCTGGTGGTGGGATGGAGGGACATAGTGAGGAAACAGACCAGTCTCAGTCTTGTACAGTTGGGAAAAGCAGCAAGTCAAACAGTCAGGGCAGGCAGGAACAAAGCAGCGAACAAGGTAGGACTTATAAATTAAACTGCATTTATTTCAATGCAAGAGGCATAACAGGTGAGGCAGATAAACTCAGGGCATGGTTGGGAACATGGGACTGGGATATCATAGCAATTAGAGAAACATGGCTCAGGGATGGACAGGACTGTCAGTTTAATGTTCCAAAGTATGGATGTTATAGGAAGGATAGAAAGGGGGGCAATGGCGGGGAGTGGCATTTTTGATTAGGGATAACATTATGGCTGTACTTAGGGAGGATATTCCTGAGAATACATCCAGGGTTATTTGGATGGAACTGAGAAATAAGAAAGGGATGCTCATCTTACTGGGATTGTGCTATAGACCCCCCAGTAGTCAGCGGGAAATTGAGAAACAAATTTGTATGGAGTTATCTTCAAGATTAATAGAGTGGTTATGGAGGATATAGAACAAAGAAAATTACAGCACAGGAACAGCCCTTCCGCCCTCCAAGCCTGCGCTGATCCAGATCCTCTATCTAAACCTGTCACCTATTTTCCAAGGATCTGTATCCCTCTGCTCCCTGCCCATTCATGTATCTGTCTAGATACATCTTAAATGACGCTATCGTGCCCGCCTCTACCACCTCCGCTGGCAACGCGTTCCAGGCACCCACCACCCTCTGCGTAAAGAACTTTCCACACGTATCTCCCTTAAATTTTTCCCCTCTCATCTTGAAATCGTGACCCCTAGTAATTGAGTCCCCCACTCTGGGAAAAAGCTTCTTGCTATCCACCTCTCATGATTTTGTAGACCTCAATCAGGTCCCCCCTCCATCTTTCTAATGTAAATGATCCTAATCTACTCAATCTCTTCATAGCTGGCGCCCTCCATACCAGGCAACATCCTGGTGAACCTCCTCTGCACCCTCCCCAAAGCATCCACATCCTTTTGGTAATGTGGCGACCAGAACTGTACACAGTATTCCAAATGTGGTTGAACCAAAGTCCTGTACAACTGCCAACTCTTGTACTCAATACCCTGTCTGATGAATGAAAGCATGCTATATGCCTTCTTGACCACTCTATCGACCTGCGTTGCCACCTTCAGAGTACAATGGACCTGAACACCTAGAACTCTCTGTGTATCAATTTTCCCCAGGGCTTTTCCGTTTACCAGATAGTTCGCTCTTGAATTGGATTTTCCAAAATGCATCACCTCACATTTGACTGGATTGAATTCCATCTGCCATTTCTCTGCCCAACTCTCCAATCTATCTATATTCTGCTGCATTCTCCGACAGTCCCCTTCATTATCTGCTACTCCACCAATCTTAGTGTCATATAGAATGTGGAGAAGTAAATGACAATATCTTCAAAATGTCCATATTACAGAGAAGGCGGTTCTGGATGGTTTACAACTCATAAAGGTGGATAAATCCACAGGACCTGATCAGTGGTATCCCAGAACTCCATGGGAAGCTAGAGAAGTGACTACTGGGCCTCTTGCTGAGATATTTGTATTGTCGATAGCCACAGGTGAGGACGTTATTTAAGAAAGGTGGTAAGGAAAAGCCAGGGAACTGTAGACCGGTGAGCCTGACATTGGTGATGGGCAAGTTGTTGGAGGGAATCCTGAGGTACAGGATTCATATGCATTTGGAAAGGCAAGAACTGATTAGGGATAGTCAATGTGGCTTCATGTGTGGGAAATTGTGTCTCACTAACGGAATTGAGTTTTTTGAAGAAGATGCCAGTGTCCAGGATGTCTGGGAGCGGCTGCAGAACATTCTTTCTTTCAATTCATTCATGGGATGAGGGCATCACTAGCTAGGCCAGCATTTATTGCCCATCCCTAATTGCCCTGAGGGCAGTTAAGTGTCAACGACATTGCTGTGGGCCTGGAGTCACATGTAGGTCAGACCAGGTAAGGATGGCAGTTTCCTTTCCTGAAGGACATTAGTGAACCAGGTGGGTTTTTCCAACCATCGGCAATGGATTCATGATCATAATTAAATTCATAATTCCAGATATTTATTGAATTCAAATTCCACCATCAGCCTTGGTGGGATTTGAACCCGGGTTCCCAGAACATTATCTGGTTCTCTGGATTAACAGTTCAGCCATAATACCATGAGGCTATTGCCTCCTCCAGTGGGGTATTACCGCTGGGGTAGGTTGTGCATCTAGAAGTCATTGTGCACGTTGGCACTAATGACAAATGTAGAAATAGGGATGAGGTCCTGGGGAGTGATTATAGAGAGCTAGGAGAAAGTTAAAAACCAGGAACTCGACCACAGTAATCTCCGGATTACTTCCAGTGCCACGTGCTAGTGAGGGTAAGAACAGGAGGATATGGCAGATGGATGTGTGGCTAAAGAATTAGTGCAGGGGGCAGAGGTTCAGATTCCTGGATCATTGTGATCTTTTCTGGGGCAGAGGTGACCTGTTCAAAAGGACGGGGTGCACCTGAACTGGAAGGGGACCAATATCCTCGTGGGCAGATTTGCCAGTGCTACAAGGGAGGGTTTAAACTAGATTGGCAGGGAGGTGGGATCCTCAACTGTAGGGAGGCAAGTGCAAGCATGGAAGGAGATGCAGTAATCAGAAATAGCAAGTTGAAGAGACAGGTCAGCATGGAACAGGACAGGGAGTGAGGATTAAATTGCATCTATTTCAATGCAATAGGACTGACAGGTAAGGCCGATGAACTCAGGGCATTGATAGGTACGTGGGACTGGGATATTATAGCCATTACAGAAACATGGCTAAGGGACAGATAGGACTGGCAGTTTAATGTGCCCGGGTACAGATGCTGTAGACGGGACAGAGGTGGAAGGCAGAGGTGGAAGAAAGAGGGGAAGGGGGTTGCATTTTTGATTGAGGAGAATATCACAGCAGTAGTCAGAGATGAAATAACTGAGGGATCATCCAGTGAGGCTTTATGGGTGGAGCTAAGAAATAAGAAGGGGATGGTGACATTATTGGGGTTGTACTATAGGCCCCCAAATAGTCAACGGGAATTAGAGGAACAAATATGCAGGGAGATTGGGGAGACTTGCTGGAGAAATAGGATTGTCATAGTGGGGGATTTTAATTTTCCTAACATAGACTGGGACTGCCATAGTGTTAAGGACTTAGGTGGGGTGGAATTTGTTAAATGTGTACAGGAAAGTTTCTTCAAGCAGTACATAGAGGGTCCTACTTGTGAAGGGGCAAAACCCGACCTACTCTTGGGAAATAGGGTAGGACAGGTGACTGAGGTGACAGTGGGGGAGCACTGTGCGACCAGTGACCATTGTTCTATTAACTTTAACATAGTTATGGAAGAATACAAAACTGGTTCAAGTTCTAAATTGGGGCAAGGTGAATTTTGATGGAATTAGACAGGAGCCTGCAGGAGTTGATTGGAGTAGTTTGTTTGCAAGCAATGAAACTTCTGGCAAGTGGGTGGCCTTTAAACGTGTGATAGCTATAGTTCAAGGTCATTATGTACCTGTGAGGTTGAAGGGCAAGGTTAGTAGGGGTAGGGAACCCTGGACAACAGAGATATCGAGGCTTTGATCAGAAAAAAAAGGAGGCATGGCTCAGGAACAGGCAGCTGGGATCAAGGGAATCCCTGGAGGTATATTGGGGATACAAGAGTTTACTGAAGAAGGAAATCAGGAGGGCAAAAAGGGGGCATAGCCTTGGCTGAGAAGATTAGAGTGAAGCCAAAGAGATTCTTTAAGTATATTAAAGGAAAAAGAATAACTAGAGACAGAATGGGACCCCTGAAGGACCAAAGTGGACATGTATATGGGGAACTGCAGGAGATGGGCAAGGTTCTCAACGAATATTTCTCCTCTGTGTTTACCATGGAGAAAGACATGAAGACTTGGGAACTCGGGGAAGTTAGTGGCGATATCTTGGGGACAGTCCATATCACAGTAGAGGGGGTGTTGGAGGTATCAGAATGTACAAATGTGGATAAATCTCCTGGTCCTGATCAGATATAGCTAAGAACACTGCAAGAGGCTAAAGCAGAAATTGCGGGGCCCTGGCTGATACATTTACATCATCGTTAGCCATGGGTGAGGTCCCGGAAGACTGGAGGGTAGCGAATGTTGTGCCCTTATTCAAGAAGGGCTGCAAAGAAAACCCAGGGAATGATAAACCAGTAAACTTAACATCTGTGGTAGGTAAGTTACTTGTCAAGATTCTGAGGATAAGATATACATGCATTTAGAAAGACAGGGTTTGATTAGAAGCAGTCAGCATGGCTTCGTGCATGGGAGATAATGCCTCACAAATTTGTTAGAGTTCTTTGATGAAGTGACCAGGAAGGTTGATGAGGGCAGGATAGTCTATATGGATTTCAGTAAGGCGTTTGATTATATTCCACATGGTAGGCTGCACTGGAAGGTGAGATCACATGGAATCCAGGAAAAACTGGCAAATTGGATACACAATTGCTTGATAGTAGGAAGCAGAGAGTAATAGTTAGATGGTTGATTGTCGGACTGGAGGCCTGTGTCTAGTGGTGTGCCTCAGGGGTTGATGCTGGGCCCGTTGCTGTTTGTTATCTATATTAATGATTGTACAAGGCATGATTAGTAAATTTGCGGATGACACTAAAATAGGTGGTATCATGGACAGTGAGGAAGCTTGTCAGAAAATGCAGCAAGATCTTGATCAGCTGGGGAAGTGGGCCGAGAAATGACAAATGGAGTTTAATATAGATAAGTGTGAGGTGTTGCATTTTGGAAAGTCAAATCCAGGTAGGAGTTTCATGGTGAATAGTAGGGCCTTAAGGAGTGCAGTGGAACAGGGGTATCTTAGAGTTCAGGTGCATAGTTCTCTGAAAGTGGAGTCACAGGTAGACAGGACAGTGAAGAAGGCTTTTGGCACACTGGCCTTCATCAGTCAGGATGCTGAGTACAGAAGTTGGGAAGTTATGTTGCAGTTGTACAGAAAGTTGGTGAAGTTGCACTTGGAGTATTGTGTTCAGTTTTGGTCAGCTTGCTATAGGAAGGATGTTATTAAACTGGAAAGAGTGCAGAAGAAATTTATAAGGATGTTGCCAGGACTCCAGGGACTGAGTTATAGGGAGAGTTATAGGGAGAGGTTGGAGAAGCTAGGACTTTATACTTTAGCGTGTAAGAGACTGAGGGGGGGATCTTATAGAAGTGTATAAGATCATGACAGGCATGAATAGGCTGAATGCACTCAGTCTTTTTTCCAGGGTTGGGGAATTGAGGACTCGAGTGCATCAGTTTAAGGTAAGAGGGGAAGAATACATGGGAACCTGAAGGGCAACTCTTTTACACAGAGTGTAGTACACATATGGAATGAGCTGCCAGCAGAAGTGGTTGCAGCAGGTACATTAACAACATTTAAAAGGCATTTGGCATATACATGGATAAGAAAGGTTTAGAAGGATATGGGCCAGGTGCAGGGAAATGGGGTGAGCATGGATGGACAATTTGATCAGCATGGACTAGTTTAAGCCGTGCTGTAGGATTCTATGACTCTATGACTAAGTAACAAACAGGATTGATGAGGGCAGAGCAGTGGATGTGACCTATATGGACTTCAGTAAGGCATTTGACAAGGTTCCCCATGGTAGTCTGGTTAGCAAGGTTAGATCACATGGAATACAGGGAGAGCTAGCCATTTGGATACAGAACTGGCTCAAAGGTAGAAGACAGATGGTGTTAGGGGAGGGTTGCTTTTCAGACTCGAGGCCTATGAACAGCAGTGTGCAACAAAGATGAGTACTGGGTCCACTGCTTTTCATCATTTATATAAATGATTTCGATGTGGACATAGGAGGTATGGTTACTAAGTTTGCAGATGACACCAGAATTGGAGGTATAGTTGTCAACGATGAAGGCTACCTCAGATACAACAGAATCTTGGTCAGATGGGCCAATGGGCCAAAGAGTGGCTGATGGAGTTTAATTTAGATTAATATGAGGTGCTGCATTTTGAAAAAGCAAATCAGGGCAGGACCTATACACTTAATGGTAAGGCACTGGGGAGTGTTGCTGAACAAAGAGACTTTGGAGTGCAAGTTCAGAGTTCCTTGAAAGTGGAGTTGCAGGTAGATTGGATAGTGAAGAGGGTGTTTGGTATGCTTCCCTTATTGGTCAGTGCATTGAGTATAGGAGTTGGGAAATCATATTGTAGCTGTACAGGACATTGGTTAGGCCACTTATGGAATACTGTGTTCAATTCTGGTCTCCCTACTATAGGAAGGATGTTGTGAAACTTGAAAGGGTACAGAAAAGTTTTGCAAGAATGTTGCCAGGGTTGGAAGATTTGAGCAATAGGGAGAGCCTGAATAGGCTGGGGCTATTTTCTCTGGAGCGTTGGAAGCTGGCAGGTGACCTCATTGAGGTTTATAAAATGTTGAGGGACATGGATAGGGTGAATAGACAAGGTCTTTTCCCCAGGGTAGTGGAGTCCAAAACTAGAGGGCATAAGTTTAAGGTGAGAGGAAAGATTTAAAAGGGATCAAAGCGGCAATGTTTGCATGCAGAAGATGGTAATATGAATAGAAAGTGTTTAGAGGGATATGGGCCAAATGCTGACAAATGGGACTAGATTAATTTAGGATATCTGGTTGGCATGGAAGAGTTGGGCGGAAGGGTCTGTTTCCGTGCTGTACGTCTCTATGACTCTATGACTTAAAGAAATGGTTGGAGGCACTGGACACTGTAAATGCTATGGGCCCTGACAACATTCTGGCAATAATAGTAAAGACTTGTGCTCCAGAAGTTGCCGCTCCCCTAGCCAAGCGGTTCCAATACAGCTCCAACACTGGCATCTACCCAACTATGCAGAAGATTCAGAGATAGTAGGAACTGCTGATGCTGGAGAATCTGAGATAA
>NC_063359.1:841182-857822 GCF_021869965.1 Rhincodon typus
GGTCCAGACCCAAAACGTCAGCTTTCCTGCTCCTCTGATGCTGCTTGGCCTGCTGTGTTCATCCAGCTCTACACCTTGTTATCTTCTTATGCAGATAATTTATTTGTCTTGTACACAAAAAGTAAGATAAATCCAACTCGGCCTATTACCGCCCCATCAGTCTACTCTCGATCACCAGTAAAGTGATGGAAGGTGTCATCAACAGTGCAATCAAGCAGCACCTGCTCAGAAATAACCTGCTCAGTGATGCCCAGTTTGGGTTCCACCAGGGCCATTCAGCTCCTGACCTCATTAAAGCCTTCATTCAAATATGGACAAAAGAGCTAAATTCTAGCAGTGAGGTGAGAGTGACAGCCCTTGACATCAAGGCTGCATAGCATTTACAGTGTCCAGTGCCTCCAACCATTTCTAACTAACCATGACTTCTAAATTTTCGTTCATGTTATTTATATAAATGACAAACAAAGGTGGACCCAGCACTAATCCCACACCATTGGTCGCTGGCCCCCGTCTGAAAAACAACCTCCACCACCACGCTCTGTCTCCTATCGTAAAGCCAATCTTGTATCCAATTGGCAAGCTCACCCTGAATCCCATGTGATCTAACTTTACTAATTAGTCTACCATGTGGAACCTTGTCAAAGGCTTTACTAAAATTAATGTAGACAATATCTACTCCTCTGCTCTCATCAATCCTTTTAGTTACGCCCTTAAAAAATTCAATCAATTTTGTGAGACATGATCTCCCATGCACAAAGTCATGCTATCCCTAATCAGTCCTTGCTTCCCCAAATTCATATAAATCCTGTCCCTCAGAATCCTCTCCAACAACTTGCCCACAACTGAATTCAGATTCACCAGTCTATAGTTTCCAGGTTTCTCCTTACAGGCTTTCTTAAATAAAGACACATTACCCATCCTCCAGTCCTCCGGCACTTCCCCCGTGGCTATAGACGATACAAATACAATGATATAGAGGCTCTGCAATTTCTTCCCTAACTTCCCACAACGTCCTGGGATACATTTGATCAGATCTTGGAGATTTATCCACCTCTGTTTTTTAAGGACCTCAAGCACCTCCTCTTCTGTAATCTGGACTGTTGTCAAGACATCAATATTTATTTCCCCAAGTTCCCTAGCCTTGTTTCCTTTCTCCCCTGTAAAAACTAACATGAAATATTATTTAGTATTTCTCCCATCTCCTGTGCGCTGGAGATCGTGTCTCACATAAACAACTTTGCTGATCTTTAAGGGGCCCTATTCTCCCTGAGTTGCTCTTTTGCTCTTAATGTATTTATAGAATCTCTTTGGATTACCCTTAATCTTATCTGCCAAGGCTATCCCATATCCCCCTTTTACCCTCCTAATTTTCTTCTCTTAAGAATGCCCATACACCCCTTATACTCTTCAAGACATTCATTTGATCCCAGTTGTCTATACCTAATATATGATTCTTTCTTATCCTTGACTAGAGCCTGAGTATCTTTATTCATCCATTGTTCCCTGCTCCTATCAGCCTTACCCTTCACTTTTGAACATTCCTGTCTCACACCATCAAAATTTGCCTTACTCCAATTAAGAACTTTAACTTTTATACAATATTATTTTAAAACTAATAGAATTATGATCACTGGTCCCAAAGTGCTCCCCCACTGACACTTCAGTCACTTGTGCTGCCTTGTGGGTCAGGAGTGAGGGCTAGGGGGCCCAGCAGCTTTTAATAGACCGGGACAAAATGTCCCAGTGAGCGAGGAGCGCCTTCATTCCCTCAGTGGCAACTCTGCTCTGCTTATGGGGTTGGAGACTTGCCCTGTCTCCCCAGACTGCACTGGACTGGGCCCTTTGTATGGAGCCGGCACCGCTGCATCAGGAGAGTTCCCAATTCCAGCTCCCTGCCTCATTGTGAAAATCTGGCCATCTGTCCAGCACCATTTACACCTATTCCTGCCTTCTGGGGCCTAGGTCTCTGCTTTTGCCACACTCTTACTCTCCCCTGTGTCTATCTGTGCATCCAGCCTCACCAACTTTATTCCCTGAGCTTTATGAACTTACACACATACTTTGATTTTCAGGACAGTGACTGCACCCTGCTCCAAAACTCCAGAATTTTATGCCAAAGTTTCTCCACATCTCTCAGACACAATTCAGAAATATTTATTTGTTCATATTTACATTTTTATTCATCCCCAGGATGTGGGTGTCACTGGCTAGCCTAGGATTTATTGTCCATCCATAACTGTTCTGGACAAAGTGAAGTTAAGCTGCCTTCATGAACTGTCCCAGTTGTGGGGAGACAGTGATATTGTGGTAATGTCACTGGATTATTAGTCCAGAAGTACAGATTAATGTTCAGGGGTGTAAGTTCAAACCTGACTACAGCAGCTGGTAGACTATAAGTTAATTAATTAATATAAAATTAGTCTTAGCAATGGTGACCATGAAAAACAGCAGGAATTTCTGCTAATTCCCATCTGGTTCACGAATGCCCTTCAGGGAAGGAAACGTGTCATCCTTTCCTGGACTGGTGTCCATGGGACTCCAGGCTCACAATATGCTTTTAACTGCCCTCTGAAATAACATACCGAGTAATTCAGATCAAGGGCAGTTAGGGATGTAAATACTGATCTTGCCAGCAACAACCTCATCCCATAACAGAATATAGATGCTCCTGTGCTCTAGGCTTACCCACTATGCTGTTAGGAAGGGAATTCCAGGATTTTGACCCAGTGAAGGAATGAGGATATATTTCCAGATCAGGATGGTGAGTGCCATGGAGGGGAACTTGCAGGTGATGGTTTCCCCATATATTTACTGCCCTTGTCCTTCTAAATGGAAGTGGTTGTGGGTCTGGAAATTGCTGCCTGAGGACCTTTGGTGAATTTCTGCAGTGCATCTCATAGATGGTATGCACTGCTGCTACTGAGCGTCAGCAGTGGAAGGAGTGAATGTTTGTGGTTGTGGTGGATGGAGTGTGAGCTAAGTGGCTGCTCTGGGCCTAGGTAGGAGCTTGTATTCCTCGCTCAAAAGAAGTTGCCAGAATTTGCTCTTGGCATCCTGTTTGACAAGGATTGTGCTGTTTGAGAGCTTAACCAGTCTGTCCTCTTGTCTCCATTTGAAATGTCTTGCATCACTCAGCCTTGTTCAAATGCTTGAAATCAGCATAAATTCTATAGGAAGCATTCAGTTTAGAGACTGGCCCCCAAGCTGAGTACACTGTTGTTAGCTACATGATTTTTGAATTCATGCCCTACCTGACCATATACATGAACCACTTCCTTTACTTTGATTCTACGAAAATGTTGATTTTGTTGTTTGCTTTGAGTTTGATGTTGTACCAGTCTTGAGCTTTTCCAGGCCTGTAAAGAGGCTGGAGGATTGATGTGTAAGCTCACTTGTGGATGTCAGGCGTCTACTTTAAGAATGAGTTTGAGAGCTATAAAGGCTCTCCTGCCAAGTAGCAAGCATGGCTGGGCCTAGAGAACATCCAACGTGTCTACAGCTTTCCCCTCTATGTGTCACAAAATTTCCTGAAGCTGGCCTTTGATCATGAGATTCAACATTCCTGGAGCAAAAAGTTAACCCAATAAACCTTAACAAAAACAGAAAGTGCTGGAGGAACTCAGCAGGTGTAGCAACATCAATGGAGACAGAAACAGAGTTAATGTTTCGAGTCCAAAATGACTCTTCTTCAGACTCTTTACCTTTTTATGGTAGATGAAGCTTGTAGGTTAATCTTTGTCATTATGTGAGGCTATCAGACAAAATAGTGACTGTAGCTCTTGCATCTAACTGAAAGTATGTGTGGTAGCATTGATGGTACTGTGTTCCAATGTTGACCATCCTGGTTGATTAGTTCTCTAAGAGCCAGAGTTTGCAGGGATGAAACAGTGTGTCTTGTTTGTTCCGAGCACAAGTTTCTGTGATGAAAAAGGGGCACCATGACTGAAATTGAGCCCGGGCCCCTGACACTGTGAGGCAGCATTGCTAACCACTGAGCCACTGTGCTGTGTTCTCGGAGAAAAGCTGACTTTAGTATTACTGCTGCCACCATGTTGTGCCTTCATGTTGAGGATGTAGACCAAGGGAGATCAGTACTCATATTAGCAAACAGCAAGCTTTTATGAGTGAGTTACATTATTTGCATAACTGGTTGTGGGAGAATATCCAGAACCCCACTAGTTCAGTTTTGGGTCCAAGTGTGTCACACTTTGCTACTCATTAACATAATGATACTTACCCATTATACTAAAGTGCCACTCCTGCTGGGGTCAAATTAACAAAAGAGAGGGCAAAAGCTAATATTAGGGTTCTTCATGGTCATTATTTGACCTTAATTCCAGATTCTTTTGATTGAATTCAAATTCCATCATGGTAGGAGTGTAACCCAGGACCCCAGAACATTAGTTGAGTTTCTGAATTAATAGCCTTGTGATAATAGCACTAGGCTATGGCTTCCCCTATTGTAAAGCAGTGAAGTCTAACAAAATTGTAATCTGGCCTCAGTTCCTTATCCAGCAAATAGGAGCGTGAGAAGTGCGCGTGGCATGTATTGAGTCATGAAGGGACTCCCATTGCTATGCATCTGGATTTTATTAACCAGGTACAGAGCATGAGGGACATACACCTGAACAGAAAACATTCAGGTCACTTACAGCAATGAACATTAATGCTGTAACTAGGAAATCATCAAATTCTGAAATTGCAACAGTCTACTTCAATGAGCACAGAGTTTATAAATGGTGTTTTTGTATTTCAGATGTGATGTTTAGATTTCTTCACCTTCTGGTGGTGCAGAGTTTCTGATGAGCATGGGGTATCTCCTTCAACCTGCCGGTGATTGAGTTGTGTGTGAGTTTATGATGTTGATTTTCTCTCTTGTTTAACACTCCTCAGTGTTGGCAATGGCTGACCAAGACCCCTCAGCCTGCTACCTGGCTTTGTCTGGTGAAGAACCAGCCCCCTCCATCCCCCAGGGTCTACCTGGCAATGAGTTAAAAGTGCAACTGAAAATCTTGTTCCAGTATTTGATAGAACTGCCTACGACCTGTTGATGTCAAAGGTCTTTGTGTTGTTAACCAGACATGTCCTTGTGCTCAACAAAACCACTTTGCAAAGCAAACAGCTGCTCTGTCCAAGGCTACAAAGGGCAGTCATTAACCTTTCTGTTTTGTTTATGTGGGTTAATGATTCATAGAAAGATAAAGAGTTGCAGGAAAGATTTCAACATCCAAAACTAAAGCATTGAAATTCTGAATTTGTTTTGGGAGCAATATCAATTATTTTCTTGCTCATCTTGAAATGAATTTGAACCGTACACTCTTCCACCTGTTGCTGCTCTGTGGTACATTCTCTGATCACAGGCAGGCACTGCCTGGGGATCTATAACTAACTCTAGTGGCCCTGGGTTAGGGAGATGAAAATAAGGGAGCCCAGGATCCCACTCCTGAGAAGTGACCAGTCACGTCTGATGAAAATTCCATGGGCAGATACTGGGTGATGATTTTTTCAGGCCCAATCTGAAATAGCATTTCCACAATCCACTCACTGGTCATTCCCTTTTAGCAAATGGTCATAGGTCAAGACAATAAGGTAAGCATGACAATAGCACTCTCACCCCATGAAAACATTTTTAAAATGTCTTCGGCTTTGTCAGTGTGAGATATTGCTGAATAAATCTGATGGAATTTTTCAATGAGGTGACCAAGTGTTTGGATGAGGACAGGGAAGTTGATATAGTTTATATGGATTTCAGCAAGGCCTTTGACAAGGTGCCGCTTGGGAAATTGATAGACAAGGTAAAAGCTCAGGGGATCCAGGGTAAATATAGCAAGATCGAACCAAAAATAGCTTAGTGGCAGGAGACAGAGGGTGGTGATGGAAGGCTGTTTGTGTGACTGGAGCCTGGTGTGCAGTGGGGTACCACAGAGGGTAGTGCTAGGTCCCTTATTGTTTGTGATATTCATAAATGTAGATGAGAATATGGGATTGATGGATAAGTAAGTTTGCGAATGACACAAAGCTTGGTTGGGTTTTTGACAGTGAGGAGGAAAGTCTTAGGTTACAAGATCTGTACAGATGGATAGATCAGTGGCAGATGGAATTTAATCCTGATAAATGTGAAGTTACAAGTAGACAGGAACATGAAGGAGGCATTTGGTACGCTTGCCCTTATTGGTCAGTGCATTGAGTATGGGAGTTGGGAGATCATGTTGCGGCTGTACAGGACAATGGTAATTCCAAAAGGTTCCACACTTTTGCAACACTGAGGTCAGTTCTGATCTCCCTCCTATGGAAGGACGTGGTGAAACTTGAAAGGGTTCAGAAAAGATTTACAAGGATGTTGCCGGGGTTGGAGGGTTTGAGCTATAGGGAGAGGCTGAATAGGCTGGGGCTATTTTCCCTGGAGCATTGGAGGCTGAGGGGTGACCTTATAGAAGTTCATAAAATCACGAGGGGCATGGATAGGGTAAATAGTCAAGGTCTTTCCCCCAGGGTAATGGAGTCCAAAACTAGAGAGCATAGGTTTAATGTGGCAAGGGAAAGATTTAAAAGGGACGTAAGTGGCAACCTTTTCACACAGAGGGTGATGCGAGTATGGAATGAGCTGCCAATGGGAGAGGTGGAGGCTAAAACAATCATGGCATTTAAAAGGCATTTGGATGGGAATATGAATAGGAAGGGCTTGGAGGGATATGTGGCCAAATTCTGGCAAATGGGGCAAGATTAATTTAGACTATTTGGTCGGCATGGACAAGTTGGACTGAAAAGTCTGTTTCCGTGCTGTACAGCTCGATGACTCTATGGCTCTAAATGTGAAGTGATGCACTTTGGAAGAAGGAACAAGACAAAGGACCAGTGTAGCGGCCCTTTGTGGTGACCACCCAGCCCAGTATGGTAGTCTTCTGGTGGTCTCTCAGCCCGGCACAGCCTCATGGGCTCTCAGTCTCAAGGTGATTCCAGAGCGATCTCCCAGCCTCATGAATTCTGAGGTGAAACCTGGTGCAGTCAGAAACCAAGGCCCAGTGCAGACTGGAGGCTAGGTGCCTGTGTGGTCTGGCTTGGAAAACTATTGTTCTGACTTTTTATTTCTGCAATCTGGACTTTTTATTTCTGCAATCTGGACTTTTTATTTCCCTAGTTTTCTAAGATCTTCTAACTGAAGAGGTTGTATCTGGGTACTTTTGTATCTAAATGGTGCTGTAAGTGGCGACATGTAAACTTTTCACTGTATTCATTTGAGTGCATGTAACATTAAAGCTAATTCTATTCTATTCAATGAATGGAAGGATATTCCAGTAGGAATGTTCAGATGAACGGAAGGAACTAGGCTGTTTGGTCTACAGATCCTGGAGGTGGCAGGACAGGTTATTAAGGCAATTAGGATGTTGTACAGGACACTTGCCTTCATCAGTTGTGCCATAGATTATAAGGGCAGGGAGGTCATGTTGGAGCTGTATGGAACTTTGGTTAGGCTGGAGCTGGAGTACTGTGTGCAGTTCTGGTCACCACACTAGAGGAAGGATGTGATTGTACTGAAGCGGGTACAGAAGAGATTCATCAGGATGTTGCCTGGGATGGAGCATTTCTGTGATGAAGAGGCTGGATGAGCTCGGGTTGTTTTCTTTGGAGCAAGGAACGTTGGGGGGGCGGGGTGGGGCATGGTGGGGGGGTGTTGGGGGAGGGGGCGACCTGATAGAGGTGTATAAGATTACAAAAGGCATAGACAGGATGAATAGAAAGCAGTTGTTCCCCTTATTCGAAGGATCATTAAAAAGGGGGCATAATTTTACAGTGAAATGCAGGAGGTTTAGAAGAGATTTGAGGAAAATCTATTTCCCCTCCCGAGGGTGGTGGGAGTATGGAAAGCATTGCCTGGGAGGGCGAAACCTCACAACATTTAAAAAGTAAGTGAATAATAAATTAAACCAAATTAAATCAGAACAAATCAAAAGTACTTGAATGAGCACTTGAAGTGTCATAACATTCAAAGCAATAAGCCTAGTGTGGGAAAGTGTAGGTAGTAGCATATTTTTGGTGGTACAGATATGATGAGCCAAAGGGCCTTTTCTGAAGTGTGTGATTCTATGACGATTGGCTGATGAATGAAAACCCAAGTGAGTGAGTGAGTGAGAGAGGATGTCCCCTCCCTCTTGCCCGACTCTCCCACTGAAACCCTGCCCTTTGGTTTTGGAGACTGAACACCCACTGACTGATTGCCCCAAATGACCTCTTTCAGTGTTAGGACCAAGAAAAGGCCATTCTACCCCTCAAACATTCAATTAGATCATGGTTTATCTATATCTTAACATTATCTACTTGCATATTTCCCTATCCCTTATGTAACAAAAATTTACCAGTCTCACTTTTGATCTTTTCAGTTGATCTGCAGCCTCACCAGGACTTTTTTGGGGGGAAGAGGGTTCCAGGATTCCTGTCTCTTTTGTGTGACAGAGTACTTTCTGGCATCAGCCCTGAGCAGAACTTTAAGCCATGCTCCCTCTTTGCTGGACAATGCCACCGGAGAAATAGTTTATCTCTCTCGACCCTATCAAATCTTTAATCACGATCATAACTTCAATTTGATCACATCTCAATCTTCTCAACTTGAAGGAATATAAAATTAGTCTACATCACCCAGGCCGATCATTTAATATTTTAGTCCCGATGTCATTCTAGTGAATTGACCTTCCACCCTGCCGAAGGTGGTCGGTGTAGGACTGTACACTGCCTCTCCAGCTGTAGGTTGGAGCAGAGCTCTGTACGACTGGAACACAACTTTCAGTTTTTGTATTCCAGCCCGATGGAGATGAAGCTAACTTCCATTCACCATTCTAACTCTGGTTTGTACCTGCTCACTTGTTTTTAGTTATTTCTCCACTCAGACCAATAAATCTCTGCTCGCCCACAGTTCTGAGCTTCTCCCCCACTGATAAAATTCCCTTCCTTGCCACCAAAATGGATGAGCTCCCACTTTCTCACATTGAACTCTGTCTCCACAGTCAGAGCCACTCACTCAATCCATCGTGGTCCCTTTGCAACCTTCTGATCCCAGTGACATTAATTACTGTGAAACTTAGCCATGTTGTCAGCAAACTTTGATACCTGCCTGTCCACTCTGACTGTCATCAAGAATGGATTCCTGCCTTATTATAGCAGTGAATGATTAGTTACAGTTTAAAAGCCACACAACCAAGGTGTTTTATAAAAGTAAAAGTCGGTGTATTTCCAGCCTGAAACTGCTGGCCTGGTCCATGCAGCGTATGCAACAGTCTCACCACAAGCCGTTTTCCCATGAGACTGACCAACAGGTACACAGTGTTCCCCAAATTCACCATCCATTCTCACATGTCAGGAGAGGTGACTTGGCAGAGACAAGCTGTGTGTCATTCTGCCCTCGAAGAGATGGAAGATTTTGGAGTGCAGCAGGGACACAAACTGGGCGCAAATAAAGCCAAACAGCTCTGTGGATTATGGTAAATATTGACCGTGACCTTTGTTATTTACAGATTCCTTCCCCTACCTCAGTGGGACCTGTGTGCTGTCAATGCTTTATCACTTCTTCGAAACTACTCTGAGCCAAGCACATGACCTCCTGCACACGATTCATCAATAGGACCTCAGCAAGGACTCAGGCAGAGACAGTGGTGATTAAGGTGATTTTATTAGTAGCTGGCTGTGTAACTGCAGTCTACAATGTGTGTGTGATCAAAGGCGTGGAGCAGATTGGTAATGCGACTATTCCTTCCCTGCATATTTACTTTAGCAGAAACCTGGCTGTTCAGTCCTGCAGAAAGATTCAAAATTGTAATTAGCTCAATGTCCGCATTACTTGCCCAGTCGCAAACCTCCAATTCCCTAGCTCTGCTCAGTAATCCTTGATTCCTTTGTCCCCATCACCCCTCAAAATAGAATCTGTTGATCTCAATCTTGAAACCTCCGATTGATCCCCAGGCCACTTGTCTTTTGGAGGAGGGAGTTTAGATTTTCCTTTGTTGAGTTTTCAGGAACTTTCAAATGTAATCATTAAATGGTTACTCTCTCTCCACAGGATTATTTAAACACCTTGAGTGGTAAGAACAGCATGACAAAAGTCAGGCTTTTATGAGTACCAGCATATTTAAACTAGTTAAAACCATGTTATTCACCAAAGCAGATCTGAAATTGGTCCACTTCAGGCTACCATACCAAGCTGAGTACTGTAATGCTTCCTGCTCTAATGCCATGATTGACCCTGATGACTGTCAGTTATCAAACACCTGTCTGTGTCCAATACTAGACACTCAGACAGTCAGGGCAGTGTTGGCTTGGTCCAATGTCTCACTACTGGGGCCTTGATCCAAATTATCACCAGCAATCCCATTGAACTTTCCCAGGACGAGAGCAATGAACAGTCAATAACCCCAAACCTTGTCAAAAAACAGAGGTAGTGCTCAAAGACTAACCTCAACAGGGACCGGTTTGCACTCATCTGAAAAGAGATCAATAAGAAGAAAAGGTTAATTTTCATACCTCAGTTATTTAAACTGCTGCTGAATCTCAAACCCCATCTGCATCTACACCAGTGCAAGATGTAGAGGTACCGATGTTGGACTGGTGTGGACAAGGCCAGAAATCACATGACACCAAGTCATGGTCCAACTAGTTTATTTGAAAACAAAAGCTTTCAGAGTCTTATTCCTTCTTCAGGTGTTAGACTAACACCTGAAGAAATGGTAAGACTCCAAAAGCTTGTGTTTTCAAATAAACCTGTTGGAAGATAACTTGGTGTTTGTTTGATTTCTGACCTTGTACACCAGTGCAGCCATCACTTATGCCCCAGTTAATATTTCCCTGCCTCTCTGAGTCAAACCCCACACCAATGACTTCAGTCCATAATCCAGGATTACCAGGAAGGAGTCTTGTTCCAACTGTTGTGTTCCCACAGGATTAATTGACCGAATTGTGATCAAGGAGCAAGGCAAATTGTGAAATTCCAATCAATCCTTTCTATCATATCTAAAACATTTGTCTCAAATGTTTAAAAAGTGCAATGAAACCAAAAATAATTTTTTGTAAAGTTGGTAAGACAATTGTGGGAGGTAAGTTTTTTTCAACAGGATGAGTCATTACGATGTGGAAGAAAATTCAAGATTGATTTTCATAAGGAAATTTGGCAAAATTTGTTAAAATAGACGAGTTCACTGGACTGAGAGAAAGGGAGTGGGACGAATTGAATTATTTTTCTGTACAGCCAGAACAGGCAAAGTGGATGGAATGGGACTCATCTACTCTCTTGAGAGACTAAAAGTCAGTATTGAACTCAAGTACCACAGTAGCAAGTGTATTCCTGCCTCCACCCATTCCCATTCTCTTGATTGTGTGAGAGTGTGACTCCCTCCCCAGCATCTATCTGACTGCAGATGGTCAGAAGTGTTCATTGCTTTTCTTTTATACACGATAATAGTTACCTTGCTTAGCGAAAGTTACAATGTTCTGTTCCTCCAGTCCATGTGCCAGACTATACTGTCTGAACTTCTCCAAGAGCTCCGGTCTCAATTCTTGATCTCTACCTGAAACAGTGAAGAACATCAAGACCATCCCTTAATGTTCTGACAATGTAATCAATGTGAAACTCAATGCTATACCACTTTGTAAGTGTAACGTGTAAGCTAATCATTTATTGTTACTCCAGCAATAATCAGTATCCCTGAAATTGATACCGCAGCTGTAGCCTGACCCCGTTACCAAACAATACCCAGTGCTGATGGAATGTGTATGCAGCAATAGTCATCCATCGAACCTATATCAGATACATAGTCGAAACCATTGCCAATGTAGCCTGTACAAAATCAAACAGTGCTTAATGAAAACAAACACAATGGCCAACATTGTAGAATCCCTATAATATGGAAGTCTGTATTGGCCCACCGAACAGCATCCCAACCTATCTCAGTAACCCCGCATTTCCCATGACTAACCCACCTCGCCTGCACATCCCTGGACACTACAGGGCAATTTAGCATGGTGAATCCACCCAACCTGCACATCTTTGGACTGTGGGAGGAAACCCACACGGACACATGGAGAATGTGCAAACTCCTCACAGACAGTCACTCAAGGGTGGAATTGCTGTGAGGCAGCAATGCTAACCACTGAGCCACCGTGCCGCCCTTCTGTTTCATGGTTAAAGTATGGTGGCAAGCATCTTGGGTACCATCATATGCACATCATCATGTGCCTCGCAGCTCACGGTCTATGGAGGTAAGATGTTGCATGAATTGGTCAGCGAATCACATGTGGAATGAGAGCTTGAGGGTCTCACAACTGGCAGGACCCTCCAGGTCAAAGGTCAGATTTAAAGACCTTTTGGACAGTTATTCACTTGCTACTAGCCAAGACTTGCCAAGAGCCGGTGGTAGCGCAGGAAGGCCTGTGAAGATGTCAAGCCTGGCTCCTGGGTGTACTTACACTGACTTGCAGATACTGCTGAATGGAGCTACCTGCAAGGGGTGTATCCTGACACAAGCAGATCAATCCTTCAGCCCTACCCAGCCTGGGAGCAGATCACAGGCCAGGTCAGTGCTAATGGCCCATACCAGGACGATAGTGAGCAGTGCCGCAACTGAATGACCAATCTCCTAACCTCCCCATAGGACAAGTGGCATAACATTCTCTCTACCACCTCACACTCACGGGGGCATGTCTCTATCAGCTCTACCATTGCACTTGGCATTTCACAAAGTGGAATAGCCTGCAAACCTCAGCATGGTATCCACTCAAGTCTTGACATCCATCTCATCCTCTCAAATTGCAAACCCTTTCTGCCCACGCCACTTCGGACTTAATTCAGTGGGCACACTCATCACCTGGCATGTTATAAATGCCCCACAAAGTATTCCTGAACTCATTCCCATCTCACCCAATCATTCTCCTTCTCTTTCTGCTGGAGATGTGGGCACATTAATGCCCGAATCAAGGGCCAGGACTTGCATATTGTGAGGAGTGGATGCTAGACACAAAGCTCCTCACTCCTTTGAAGTAAAAGGCAGTTAGGCTGTCCAGGTATGACCAGGACCATTGCTATGATGATGAGGAGGTGGAAATGGGACCAGGAAGCCAGCCAACAACTGACAATTCTAGACGTGTGTCAACACCAATATCAGCTGCTCTCCATCTTCACCAGCAATTCCTCACCAGCAGCAGGCCTGGGAAATACCCAGCTCGAGGGCACAGCCTGCACCCCTTGTACCTGAGACCACCACTGAAAAGGCAGGCTGTGACACCTGAGAGGATTTACCAAGATTCATTGTGCCATCCACTAAATCTGAGACTGCCTTTGATCTAAAATTCAATCTAAACTGGACTCAGGGGCACAGCCTGGTGGGCATACCAGATCATAAGACCATTAGAAATGGGAACAGTAGTAGGCCATTCAGTCCTTCGCGCCTGCTCTGATATTCAATAGGATCATGGCTGATCCAACATTCCTCATGTCCACTTTCCTGCCCTTTCCCCCATAAGCCTTGATTCCCTGACTAATGAATCTATCTCAGTCTTAAATATACACAAGGACTCTGCCCCAACAGCTCTTTGTGACAAGGAGTTCTAAAGGCATATGACTCTCTGAGTGAAGGAATTCATCCTCATTTCAGTCTTAAAATGGCACCACTTTATTCTGAGGCCATGCCCTCTTCTCCCAAACTGTCCCATGAGGAGAACATCCTCTCAGCATTTATTGTGTCAAGCCCTTTAAGAACCCTTTACGTTTCAAAGAGATCACCTCTCGTTCTTCTAAACTCCAGTGGGTGGAGCCACAACCTGTTTAGCAGTTGCTCCTAAGACAACCCTTCCATTCTAGGGATCAACCGTGTGAGCATTCTCTGAACTGTCTCCAATGAAATCATACATTTCCTTAAATAAGGGGACAAAACCTGCTCACAGTACTCTGGATGTGGTCTCACCAACACCTTGTACAGTTAGAGTAAGGCTTCCCTACTCTTATACTCCAACCCCCTTGAAATAAGAGCCAACATTCCACTAAGACTTGTTGACCCCCTGTTGCACTTGTGTTTCACGCCTGTATACTCCCAAGTACCTTTGTGTTCCAGCTTTCTGCAGTTTTTCTCCATTTAAAAATATTCTGTTCTTTTGTTCTCCCTTACAAAATAAACAACTTCACATTTTCCCATGTTATACTGCATTTGCCAACATTCTGCCCACTTTCTTAACCCATCAATATCTGTCTCTGTAAACTGTTTGTATCTTTCTCACGATTTACCTTTCCACCTGTTTTCATGTCACATGCAGATTTAGGTACAGTATATTTGCTTCTTTCCTCCGCGTCATTAATATATATTATAAACAATTGTGGTCCCAGCATTGAGCTCTGTGGAATCCCACTGGCCATAGGTAACCAACCTGAAAAAGAACCCCTTATCCCCTTTCTGAAGAAGGGTCCAGACCCGAAACATCAGCTTTCCTGCTCCTCTGATCCTGCTTGGCCTGCTGTGTTCATCCAGCTCTACACATTAGTATCCCTTATCCCACTTACTGTTTCCTGCCCATTAGCCAATTCTTTATCCATGCCAACCTTTTGTGAAGTATCTTGTCAAACACCTTTTGGAAGTCTAAATCCAACTTTTGGACAGTTTCTATCTTCTTCTCAGCAGTTACAACAAATAATGTAATTTCCCACATGACCACATATAGCTTTCACTCATTGGTGAGGATAAATAAGAGGGTTTGCATTGAAAGAACAGTGCAAAAATTCCTTGGACTGGCCATTGGATTCCCTTATGGACCTCAGTTTTACTTTAATGCGAAAGATTTCAGAAGCAAGGCCTCTTACCATACAGCTTTACCAGCGTTGTAACTTCTGGTCCTTTTGTGATGGTGTTGTGTATCAAAGCATATTCATCATAGTTGGTTTCTGTCACATATACATCATGGTCATTATTCCAACCTGAACAGAATACAGTAAAATGCCATATTATGTTACTATATCATATAATACTTATCACATATCTGGACACAACAATATATTACATAAGACAGAGTGACACTTTGACAGAGAGTTTACATAGGGCAGTGTAATAGAGAGGGAGGGATTAGATAGAGTCATTCATTTATCTAATAAGAATAAGAGCTGATTTATTTAAAGGAATACTGACTCTTACTTATTGAATGGGAATTATTTAATGGAAGAGTTAATCCAATTATTTAACAGAAAGACTAATTCATTTACTCAGCTAAAGTTAAAATGTAATCATCTAAAAGAAATACACATCCATTAATCAATCCAGTTTTTAAAAAAAAATGTTACTGATCTAGATGTTATTTGAAGTACTAATTTAGTTTCTTATGACACCACTAATCCATTTAGTAAACAAATAATTAATCATTCAGGCCTGCTGACAAAAGACAAAGTTGGCAAACGTTTTCATCTTGCACATGTTAGGACCTTTCACAAGAGTAGCAATTCCATAGAAAAACGAGGGAAGACTGATGAATTGAAATACATTTATTTCAATGCAAGAGATCTGACAGGTAAGGCAGATGAACTCAGGGCATGGATGGGAACATGGGACTAGGTTATCATAGCTATTACAAAAACATGGCTGAGGAAGTGACAGAAATGGCAGCTTAATTTTCCAGGATATAGATACTGTTGGAAGGATAGAAGGGGAGGCAAGAGAAGAGAACTGGCGTTTTTGATTAGGGAAACATCACAGCAGTACTTAGAGAGAAATTAGTGGGGGATTGTCCAATGAAACTATCTGGGTGGAACTGTGAAATATAAAGGGTATGATCTCTTTGACGGGATGGTACTAAGGGCCCCCCAGTAGTCAGCAAGGAATTGAGGACCAAATCTATAGTGAGATCACAGACAGCTGTAAGAATAATAGGGCTGTAATAGCAGAGGACTTTAACTTTCCAAACACAGGCTTGGACTGCCATAGTGTTAAGGGCTTGGATGGGGAGAAATTTGTTAAACGTGTTCAAGAAAACTTTCTCAATTAATATGTGGATGACCCTTCTAGAGAAGGGATGAAACTTGACCTCCTCTTGGGAAATAAGGCTGGACAGGTTCCTGTTACTGTGAAGGGCAAGGCTGGCAGGACCAGGGAACACTGAATGACTCAAGATATTGAGGGCCTGGTCAAGAGAAAAGGAAAATGACTGTAGCTAAACAGAAGCACCAGAGGAGTACACGTTGAAGTGGGTACTGACGGTCACTGTGGAAGAAGAATTGCCCTTTCCGTCCTGTCATCCTGTAAGGGAAGATTATCTGCAAACACCTCCCCCGCCTACAGGAATAAAAAATACACAATTAACACAGTGTGAAGATTCCTCAGATTCTAAGAGACATATCAAATCCAAGAGCTCAAAATAACTTCCATCAATATAACATGTGGCAATCAGGCTACAGCCATTAGGCAACGTGAGCAGTACAGTCAGGTGGGTTTGTCTCAATCACTATGTAGGGAGCAGGAGAATGGATTAGACTGGGTGGGATATTGAAGGGTGTGAGGGAGTGAGGGGGAGAGAGGGTTTAGACAGTGTAGGATATTGAAGTGTGTAGGGGAATGAAGGGGAGAGATGGATTAGACTGGTTGGGATATTGAAGGGTGTGGGGGATGAGGGGGACAGAGGGATTAGAC
>NC_063359.1:857832-863863 GCF_021869965.1 Rhincodon typus
GATATTGAAGGGTGTGGGGGATGAGGGGGACAGAGGGATTAGACTGGGTGGGATATTGAAGGGTGTGGTGAATGAGGGGGACAGAGGGATTAGACTGGGTGGAATATTGAAGGGTGTGGAGGAGTGAGGGGGACAGTGGGATTACACTGGGTGAGATATTAAAGGGAGGGAGATGTTTCAGGGGGTGGGATTTTAAAGGATTCTAAAGGGAATCAATGCAAAATGCCATGTGCTGCTGTTGTTTGTGAATGGCTTCATGTCATAGTGAAGCGTTTTGTTTCAGGTGCACAAGGACAGATGTCGCCAGAACAGATAAATTTGTGAGATGTGGTTGTCGGCAGCTCTTTTGGGTAGATATTGAACAGGATTGTGACTAGCACTGAGCCTTCTGCTTGTCCTTCGGTCAGCTTTCTCCTTGCTCAAGCCCCTTGCCCAACACAGAATGTAATTCATCTGCTGAGAAGGAGCTTTGACAACTCTCCTGGCCCAGATTGGAAGCATTCTGTCCACTTTCAGAGTGGGGCAGTGTGCTGCACTGAAGAATGTTTGGAATTCAACACTCCAGAATGCAGTAGACACTGGGACACCGAATAAATTTAAGGAGGGGATAGACAGATTTTTAATTAGTAACAGGTTACAGGGAGTGGGCAAGGAGTTGAGGCTGAAATAAGATCAGCCATGATCATATTAAATAGCAGAGCAGGCTCTAGGATTTGAATTGCCTACTCCTGCTTAGAGTTCTTCTTTTCTCATGTTCTTAATGACCGTAGAAGTGACTCTAGTCGGGACATTGACCTCTGGCGCACCTGAAGAAAACAGCAAAGATCAAAACTAGAAACAATGGAATACAAAACTTATTAGATCTACATTGGGTGCTGTTATCACACCTGACCTCAGCACCTGCCCTATCAGACTCTGCACCAGTGCACTGCACCCCTTTCTGACAAAGATCATCACACATACATCTTGCTGACGCTCAATCGAGTGCAACCATGTTAGTCATAACTGGAATCCTTTGAGTAACACCCCAAACATCAACACTGCCCACCTCCACCCCACATCAGCTGGCTGATGAAAACCCACTAGCTAGTTGAAACCATTCATGCTGCATTATACTGACCTACTCCGAGATGATCTGCTCAATTCACTCACTGCCTACCTTTCATTTGCAGAAAATGCCCTGACCAATATCCACCAGCAAACATTCTTTGGGTCCAGGAATGGGAGACACAGGAAGGCATTAAAAACCTTCCTGACACAAACCCCACTAGAAAGGGCAGACGTTGACCTACTGCAGAGAGTGCTCCTGGCTAAAGAGGCTCAGGATAAACCAGGACCTTTGTGCAGTGTCCCTTCACCCCCACTGTGTCCTTGGTGCAATATCTTATGCACTCGTGAAGCGACATAAACAATGTTGCACATTACCAAGCAGTGTCCCCTCTACAGAGTTAGTGACCAACAAATCACCTTAAAACTCAACAAATAAGCAGGCTATCACTCAGCTCCAAGGATTTGCATTCATTAATGATAAGCAAAACCAGGGAATATTGGGAGCAAGCCAGAGAACTAAAATAGATTACATCATATTCCTCAATCCCAGCTTCTCCCCTTATCCCTCAATCTAACCCTCTTCCTATATCCCTCGATTCTACCCTCTCTCCACATCCCTCAACCCCACCCACTTCCCATATACCTTGATCTCACCCTGTCCTTATATCCCTCAATCCTACCCTCTCTCCGAATCCCTCAATCCCACCCACTCCCTATATCTCTTGATCCCACCCACTCCCCATATCCCTTGATCTCATGCCCTCCCCATAGCCCACAATTCCACCCTCTCCTCATTTCCCTTGAGTATTGATACTTAAGGATTATGTGAAGAACTGGAAGAGACAAAACAGTTGGAAAATCTGCCTCACATAGAAATAACGTAATGTTCATTCTCAAATGACATAAATGACATTCTTAAATTACGTTTTCTGGACTTTATTTTCCCACAATGATTGCTGGATCCTTTCCAAGTTTGAGTGGGCGCTACTTGCAGGAAGTGAACAGTGTGGGTGTAACAATTGTAATAATTGGCTTGATCTCTCAAGTTGAGTTATAATTGAAACTATACTCGGATTTTATAACCTTACCTGGTTTTTGTCAAAACAGTTTCAACCTTGTCATTCTCGGCAGGCTTCATGAGAATTGTGCTCATACTAAATTTATCCTTCCTTGTAGTGAACCATTGTGCATCAGAAGCCATCCCAATGATGTACCACTTCCCTATAAACTGAACAGAAATAGATCCTTTGACATTAGAACGGACATGCATACAATCCTCGGTGTCCTGGATTTTGGGATAAGTGAAACTAGAAGCTAGATTGTCCTCTTGTACATTTTGCTGGTTACAGAGTGAGTGTGGTGGATTTACAAGCTGTAGCATTGACATGTTTAAGCACTGCAGGCTGCCCGATGTTCAGGAGCCACAAAGGGTCATTACTGAATGGTTTTGACACTCATTGGTAATTTCCTCACATCTGCTTCAAAGTGCGGGTACAATCTATAACTACCTCCCCATCAATTCTACCCTGTGTGCACACTGTCCTCCTTCAAGCCCTGGGTAACTCTGACTTTGGCTATATTGGTGATTGGGAACTGTATGTCAGCCCTCTACAAGTCTCTCTGAAGTACTTGCAGTTAATCTTTCATTCATCCTTTTGATAACAGAACGGCAGAAGGATTACCACAGTACAATGCAGCTCTTGCCTCAGGGAACAAGAAACAGAAAATTAATTGGGTCAATATTGCAGATGCTGAGTTCGAACAATGCAAAAAGTAGAATAAGATTTCTAAAAGAAACAATTTGCAAGCAACACTAGACCTGCTAGAAAACTCCTTTAAATATCTATCCACAGCAAGGTTTAGTCCAGCAATCTCTATGTCCCAGTGTCAGTGACTGAGTGCAGAAACTTGCATTTATACATAACCGTGACTTCCTGCTTATTCCTGCTCGGGGTCGCTGATACTGTGAAAAGGCGTAGAATGTGTGCTGGCCATCACCGCTCAATTCAAATGGTACATGCAGTATTTGTCACCCACTCAAAGACGGCAATCTGAGGCTCAAAGTTGGAGGGGGATGGTGGTGAGAGTGCAATTGGAGGGGGGAGAGAGCAAAGAACAGGGAGATTGGAGTGGATAGGGCAATTTGAAGTCCCATGTGGGGGAGAAGAGAGTGATCATAAGTAGAGAAGGGGAGGAGATAATCAGAAGGTGGAAGGTTTGGGACAGAGGTCAGGAGATACTCAGGCGAGCAATTGCAGTGTTAGAAGGGTAGCATGGATGAAGAGGGCATTAGTAGTGGGCAATCAGAGTGAGCTCTACATGAATTCACAGACATATAAATTGCACAGGCCACTGGTGAGATTAATCAAACTGAGAACCTGTTGACAGGTAAGCACAGACTTAACTCATGTCCAAGTTCAATAGGTATCCTGGACCTGGATATTCAAGGTACCAAAACACCCGCCCCTCCATGGAGCCTGACAAAACCCACCCAACTAGGAACCTGTGCCCCCTACAGTATCACTCCATGCTCAAAATCAGGGCAATCCAACTGGAATTTTCCTCCTCCCAACTCAAACAAATTCACATTTCCCATATTCCTGCAGATCACTGACAGGAAACAGAGGAAGGAGGCAAAATCAGTGATGACTTCTGAAAACACACCTTGGAAACTCAAACCACCTTTCACAACACAGTTGCTCCCTCAACCCCGAAGCTCCTCATTCAATCACTGAACCTCTTCCAAATACACATACAGGCTCCTTCACTGCTTAGAGCTTCAACCATCCTCAAGCCACCAAACTCTTCGACCAAACCCTCACCTACAACCCGAAATCTGTCTCACTCTCAGAGGATTCTGGTGTGTTATACTGTATCCCTCCTATCAGTTAGCTCCTGGTGAAAATATTCCTGTTGTTAGAGGGATGTTGTCAACTGGTACCTGATCGAGATTGAAGTCGCGCTGCACTTGGATTTCCCCAGACACTACAGCTGACCAGAACAGTGCCAGAGTGGCACAAAACACCAGCTTGTTCATCCTTGCAGATCGTGATGTGATTTACAGTCTCTGAGAGAAGTTTCTTGTTCGCGGTCGTCTGAGTTCTTGTATTTATAAAGGAAAGAGTACCACAGCTGTTGAATAAGTCACAGACACAACATGCTGAACTCATTTAAATCACACGACACTGGCTGCCAGACGGTTTAAAATTCACACCACAACCAGAATTAATCTCACGAAAATTTAAACACGCACAAACCAGATGCCAATCTCACGATCATCTTGTCAAGGGGCAAACCAAATATGTTTAGTCTCAGTAAACAAAGTGGGTAAATGCACTGATTCAAATCGGATAGTAGTACACATTGAACGTGGGGAGAGTGTAGTTAGACTGTTGAGGAATTACCAAATTAGTACATTGGAAATATGAAGACTCTGTGCCTATTGAACTGTATCCTAGTGACAGTCAATGTGTGTGGGACTGTACCCTAGTGAGAGCCACTGTGTGTGGGACTGAACCCTAGTGAGAGTCAATGTGTGTGGGACTGTACCCCAGTGAGAGTCAGTGTGTGCGTGGGACCGTACCCCAGTGAGAGTCAGTGTGTGTGGGACTGTACCCCAGTGAGAGTCAATGTGTGTGGGACTGTACCCCAGTGAGAGTCAGTGTGTGTAGGACTGTACCCCAGTGAATGTCAGTGTGTGTGTGACTGTACCCTAGTGAGAGTAAATGTATGTGGCACTGTACCCCAGTGAGAGTCAATGTGTGTAGGACTGTACCCAGATGAATGTCAGTGTGTGTGGGACTGTACCCCAGTGAGAGTCAATGTGTGTGTGACTGTACCCAAGTGAGAGTCAGTGTGTAGGAGTCATACCACAGTGATAGTCAGTGTGGGTGGCAAAAGACACCAGTGAGGGTCAGTATTTGTGGCACTGTACACCAGTTAGAATCAATATATGTGGAACTGTATCCCAGTGAGAGTCAGTGTGTGTGGGAATATACATCAATGAGAATCAATGTGTATGGGACTGTACACCAGCAAGATTTGATATGTGTGGAACTGTCTCCCAGTGAGAGTCAATGTATGTGGAACTGTGCCACAGTCAGAGCTAGTGTATGTGTGGGACTGTACCCCAGTGGGAATCACCTTGTATGGTACTGTACCCCAGTGAGATTCAGTGTGTGTGGGACAGTACTTCAAAGAGAATCAGTGTGTTTGGGACTGTACCCCAGTAAGAGTCGATATGTGTCGAACTGTCTCCCAGTGGGAGTCAATGTATGTGGAACTGTACCCCAGTCAGACTCAGTGTGTGTGAGACTGAATCCTAGTGAGAGTTAATGTATGTGGAACTGTACCCCAATCAGACTCAGTGCGTGTGAGACTGAATCCTAGTGAGAGTTAATGTATGTGGAACTGTACCGCAGTCAGAGCCAGTGCATCTGTGGGACGGTACCCCAGTGAGAGTCAGTGCATGCGAGCCTTACAACAGCGATAGTCAGTGAATGGTGGCACTCTGCCCCAGTGTGTGTGGGACCTGAGCCCAGAGACAGTCAGTGCGTGTTGGACTGCACCGCAGTGAGGATCAGCGTGTGTGGGATTGTATCCTAATGAGAATTAGTGTATATGGAACGTTATCCCGGTGAGAGTCAGTGGGTGTTGGACTGAGAGTCATTGTTGGAAAATTGTACCCCAGTGAGAGTCGGTTTGTGTGGGACTGTACCCCAGTGAGAGTTAGTGAGTGTGGGACTGTACCCCAGTGAGAGTCTGTGTGTGTGTGTGGGACTGTACCCCAGTGAGAATCAGTGAGTGTGGGTCTGTACCCCAGTGAGAGTCTGTGTGTGTGTGTGGGACTGTACCCCAGTGAGAGTCAGTGAGTGTGGGACTGTACCCCAGTGAGAGTCAGTATGTGTGGGACTGTACCCCAGTGAGAGTCAGTATGTGTGGGACTGTACCCCAGTGAGAGTCAGTGTGTGTGGGACTGTAC
>NC_063359.1:863873-917041 GCF_021869965.1 Rhincodon typus
CCCCAGTGAGAGTCAGTGTGTGTGGGACTGTACCCCAGTGAGAGTCAGTGTGTGTGAGACTGTACCCCAGTGAGAGTCAGTGTATGTGGGACGGTACCTCAATGAGAGTCAGTGTGTGTGGGAGTATAACCCAGTAAGATTTGATATGTGTGGAACTGTCTCTCAGTGAGAGTCAATGTCCCTGGAAGTGTACCCCAGTCAGAGTCAGTGTGCATGGGACTGCATCTTATTGAGAGTTAAAGTATCATCATAGATATGGCATGGTGCAGCACAGTGGCTCAGTGGTTAACACTGCTGCCTCGCAGCACCAGGGACCCAGGTTCGATTCCAGCTTCGGGCGACTGTCTGTGTGGAGTTTGCACATTCTCCCCGTGTCTGTGTGCGTTTCCTCCGGGTGCTCCAGTTTCTTCCCACAGTCCAAAGATGTGAAGGATACATGGTATAGCCATGTTAAATTGCCCATTGTGCCCAGGGATGTTTAGGTTAGGTGGGTGAGAAGTGGGAATGGGTCTGGGTGGGATGCTCTTTGGATGGGCGGTATGGACTTGTTGGGCCAAATGGCCTGTTTCCACACTGTTATGATTCTATGTATATAGAACTGTACCCCAGTCAGAGCCAGTGCGCCAGTGGGACTGTACCCCAGCAAGAGCCAGTGCGTGTGTGGAACTGTATCCCAATGAGAGTCAGTGTATGGGACTGTTCACCAGTGAAAGTAAGTGTGTGTGGGACTGTACACCAGTGAGAGTCAGTGTTGATGGGACTGTACCCCAGCAAGGGTCGATATGTGTGGAACTGTCTCCCAGTGAGAGTCAGTGTATGTGTAACTGTACCCCAGTCAGAGCCAGTGCGTCTGTGGGACTGTACCTAAGTGGGAATCAGCATGTATGAAATTGTACACCTGTGAGACTCAGTGTGTGTGCGACTGTACCTCAATGACAGTCAGTGTGTGTGGAACTGTACCCCAGTCAGAGCCAGTGCATGCCTGGGACTGTTCCCCAGTGAAACTCGCTGTCTGTGGGTCTGTACCCCAGTGAGAATCAATGTGTGAGCACCATACTACAGTGATACTCAGTGTGGGTGACACTGCACCCCAGTGAGGATCACTGTGTGTGGGATTGTATCCCAGTGACAGTCAGTGTGTGTGGGACAGTATCCTAATGGGAATCAATATATGTGGAACTTTACCCCGGTGAGAGTCAGTGTGTGTAGGACTGTGTCCCAGTGAGAGTCAGTGGGTGGGCCTATACCACAGTGAGAGTCAGTGTGTGTGTGACTGTATCCCAGGGAGAATCAATGTGTACGAAACTGCAACCGGGTCAGCTTGTGTATGTGGGTGACTGTACGGCACTGAGAGTCAAAGTGTTTGTGGGAGCCATACTCGAGTAAGAGTCGATGTGTGGGGGACTGTCTCCCAGTGAGAGTCAGTTTGCGAGGAACAGTACCCCAGTCAGAGTCAATGTGTGTGGGGCACGGTACCCCATTGAAATCATTATGTATGGGACTCTACACCAGTGAGAGTCAATTTAGTGTAGGACTGTATCCAATGAGATTCAGAGTGTAGGAGCTGTACCCCAGAGATGATCAGTGTGTGTGGGACCTGAGCACAGTGACAGTCAGTGTGTGTGGGATTGTACTCCAGTGACAGTAAATGTGTATGGAAATGTGCCCCATTCAGAGTCAGTGTGTGTTTGGGACTGCACCTCAGTGAGAGTCAGCGTGTGGGAGTCATACCACAATGATACTGTGTGTGGCAAAAGACACCAGCGAGAGTCTATATATGTGGAACTGTACACCAGTGGGAGTCAGTGTGTGTGGAACTGTACCCCAGTGACAGTCAATGCGTGTGTGCAACTGTATCCGAGTTAGAGTCAGTGAGTGTGGAACTGAGAGTCAATGTGTGTAAGGCTGTATACCTCAGTGAAAGTCAGTGCATGTCTGGGACTGTTCCCCAGTGAGCGTCAGTGTGTGTGGGACTGTACATCAATGAGAGTCAGTGTGTATGGGACTGTACCCCAGTGAGAGTCGATGTGTATAGAACAGTATCCCAGTGAGAGTCAATGTATGTGGAAGTGTACTGCAGTCAAGGCCACTGCACCTGTGTGATAGTACCTCAGGGTGATGGGGACTGTACGTCAGTGAGAGTCAGTGTTTGTGGGTCTGTACCCCAGTGGAAGTCAGTGTGTGAGGGTCAGTAGCCCAGTAAGAGTCGATATGTGTGGAACTGTCTCTCACTGAGAGACAATGTATGTGGAACTGTACCCCAGTCAGTGACAGTGTGTGTGGGCCTGTATCCTAGTGAGAGTTAACCTACGTGGAACTGTACCCCAGTCAGACCCAGTGCTTCTGTGGGACTGTACCCCAGTGGGAATTAGCATGTATGTGATTGTATCCCAGTGAGACTTAGTGTGTGTGGGACTGAACCTCAATGAGATTCAATGTGTGTGGGACTGTACCTCAGACCAACTCAGTGTGTTTGGGACTGTATCATAGTGAGATTTAATGTATGTGGAACTGTATCCCAGTCAGAGCCAGTGTGTCTACGGGACAGTTCCCTAGTGAGACTCAATGTGAGAGACTGTACCCGAGTGAGAGTCAGTGCATGTGTCAGACTGTTCCCCAGTGAGTGTCAGTGTGCGTGGGACCTGACCCCAGTGACAGTCAGTGGGTGTGGGATTGTATCCCAGTGAGAGTCATTGTATGTGGGTCTGCACCCCAGTGACAGTCAGTGTGTGTGACTGTAATCCCACTGAAACTCAGTGCATGTTGGGCTGCACCCCAGTGACAGTCAGTGTGTGTGGGACTGTATCCTAATGAGAATTAGTGTATATGGAAGATTATCCCGGTGAGAGTCAGTGTGTGTCGGACTGAGGGTCATTGTTGGAAAATTGCACCCCAGTGAAAGTCAGTGTGTGCGGGACTGTACCCCAGTGAGAGTCAGTGTGTGTGGAGCTGTGCCCCAGTGAGAGTCAGTGTGTGTAGGACCGTGCCCCAGTGAGAGTCAGTGTGTAGGACCGTGCCCCAGTGAGAGTCAGTGTGTGTCTGACTGTATCCCAGGGACAGTCAATGTGTGTGAAACTGCAACCGGGTCATCTTGTGTGTGTGGGTGACTGTACCGCACTGAGAGTCAGTGTTTGTGAGAGCCGAACTCGAGTAAGAGTCGATGTGTGTGGGACTGTCACCCAGTGATAGTCAGGTTGTGTGGGACTATACCCCACTGAGAGCCAGTATTGGTGGCACTGTACCCCAATGAGGATCAGTGTGTGTGGGACCTGACCCAGTGACAGTTAGCGTGTGGGACTGTATCCCAGGGAGAGTCAGTGTGTGTGGGAGCCGAACCCCAGGGAGAGTCAGTGTGTGTGGGACTGCACCCCAGTGACAGTCAGTGTGCGTGGGACTGTATCATAGTGAGAGGTAATGTATGTGGAACTGTACTCCAGTCAGAGCCAGTGCATCTATGGGACTGTGCCACAGTGACATTCAGTACGTCGTTGGAACTGTATTCCAATGAGAATCAGTGTGCGTGCGACTGTACCCAAGTGAGTGTCACTGTATGTGGATCTGTACCCCAGTCAGAATCAGTGTATGTGTGGGATGGGTACCCCCGTGAGGCTCAGTGTGTGTAGGACTATACCCCAGTGAGAGCCAGTGCGAATGTGGGTCTGTACTCCAGTGAGTATCAGTGTGTGTGGGACTGTACCCAAGTGACAGTCAGTTTATGTGGAACTGTACCACAGTCAGAGCCAGTGTGCCTGTGGGTCTGTACCCCAGTGAGTATCAGTGTGTGTGGGACCGTACCCCAGTGAGAGTCAGAGTGTGTGGGACTGTACACAAGTAACAGTCAATGTTTGCGGAACTGTACCTCAGTGAGAACCAATGTGTGTCAGACTGTACCCCAGTGAGAGTCAATGTGTGTGGAATTGTACCCCAGTCAGAGTCAAGGCATATGTGGGACTATACCTCAGCGAGATTCAGCATGTGTGAGACTGTACCCCAGTGAGAGTCAATGTATGTGGAACTGTACCCCAGTCTGAGCCAGTGCATCTGTTGGAATGTACTGAATGAGAGTCAGTGTGTGTGGGACAATATCCTGGTGAGTGTCAATTTATGTGGAACTGTACCCCAGTGAGGTTGTGTGTGCGTGAGACTGTTCCCAAGTGAGAATCTATTTGTGTGGAACTGTACCCCAGTCAGAGTGCAGGACAGTATCCCAGTGAGAGTCAATGTATATGGAGCTGTACCCCAGTGAGAGACAATGTGTGTGGAACTGTACCCCAGTTAGTGCATGTGTGGGTTGTACCCCAGTAAGATCCAGCATGTGTGGGAATGTTACCTGGAGAGAGTCAATATATGTGGAACTGTACTCCAGCGAGAGTGTGTGTGTGAGACTGTTCCCAAGTGACAGTCAATTTGTGTGGAACTGTACCCCAGTCAGAGACAGTGTGTGTGTTTGACTGAGAGTCAGTGTGTGTGGGACTGTACCCAAGTGAGAGTCAGTATGTGTGGGACTGTACCCCAGCAAGAGTCAGTGTCTGTGGCACAGTACTCCAGTGAGAGTCAGTGTGTGTGGGACTGTACCCAAGTGAGAGTCAGTGTGTGTGGCACAGTACTCCAGTGAGGGTCAGTGTGTTTGAGACTGTACCCCAGTAAGAGCCATTGTGTGCGTGACTGTACTGCAGTTAGAGTCTTGTGTATGCAGATTATCAAGCCCTGGGGATTTATCAGCCTTTAAATCCATTAATTTCCCCAGCACCTTTTATTCTAAACTAATACTGATTTCCTTCAATTTCTCCCTCTCACTAGATCCTTGCCTCCCTAACACTTTTAGTTATTTAAAAACCGAAAGAACTGCAGATGCTGTAAATCAGGAACAAAAACAAAGTTGCTGGAAAATCTCAGCCGGTCCGGCAGCATCTGTGAAGGAAAAAACAGAGTTAACGTTTCGGATCCGGTGACCCTTCCTCAGAACTGATGGTGGCTGGGAAAACGTCAGTTTATATGCAGAAAATTAGGGAGGTGGATGGGGTAGGGAGTAAATGATAGGATAGAACCCAAAGAGAGAGAAAGACAGTTGGACAGACAAAGGAGTTGCTAGCGATCTGGCTGGGAGGATGAATAGTTGTTAATGGGAACTGTTAGTGACTAACAACAGCGGGTGTGTAATAGCAGGCTATGTGGTAAGAAGGCCTGGTGTGTGGGGTGGGGAGCTGGGACATAGGAGAGTTTAGGCCCTAAAATTATTGAACTCAATATTGAGTGCGGAGGGCTGAAGGGTCCCAAGCGGAAAATGAGGTGTTTTTCCTCCAGCTTGTGTTGGGCTTCACTGGAACACTGCAGCAAGCCAGAGACAGAGATGTTGGCCAGCGAGCAGGGTGGTGCATTGAAGTGACAGGCAACAGGTAGTTCAGGGTCTTCTTTGTGAGCAGAACGTAGTTGTTCTGCAAAGCGGTCGCCAAGTCTACGCTTCGTTTAGTTTTAGTTATTTGTCCACTCTTTTATAAAGACAGAACTAAAGAATGTGTTCAATTCTTGTGCGTTTCCTTCATTCCCCATTATAATGCTCCTGGCTTCTGACTATAAGGGACCTACGTTTATCTTTACTAATCTTTTTTTCCTCTTCACATATTTCTAGAAACTTTGATGTTCAGTTTCTATGTTTCCTGCAATTTTACTCTTATATCCATATTCTCCCTCTTGATCAAAAGTTTATCTTCTTTTGATGAATCCTAAATGCTCCCAATCCTCAGGCTTGCTGCTGTTTCTAGCAATTGTATACGTTTCTTCTTTGGATCCAATACTATCCCTAATTTCCTTTGTAAACTATAGTTGAACTGCATTTCCTGTTATTTTGTGCTAGACAAATAATCGTAACTGTGTGTATCACCCTGTACTGCTAATTCGTCTACCTTTTTGCGAATGCCTCACACATTAAGGCGCAAAACTTTTAAACTTGTCTTTTTTAAATCTTGTTAGTCACCTTAGCTTCATTTTTTATTATGGTCCCATTTGTTTTTTGTCCTTGATTTTTCTGCCTTCCATGTTTGCTTCTTGGCTTTATTTCTTTTATTTTTATCATTGTTTCTCTCTTCTCTGTCTCCCTGTTCAGGCTCCCATTCCACTGTCAAACTATCTTAAACTCTCCCTAACAGCATCAGCAGTGAGACACTCCCTGCCCCCTACTCCATTTCCATTCACACCTTCATCTGGTAAGTCTGTTATTTTTACATTTACCAGAATATGGCACTGGTGGTAGAGTCATGGAGACCTATAGCACAGAAAAAAGCCTTTCAGTCCATCACGTCCATGTCAAAAACTACCACCTAGCTATTTTAATCCTATTTTCCAGCACTTGGCCATAGCCTTGCGTGACTTGGCTTTACAAATGCACATCTAAATACTTCTTCAATATTCTGAGGGTTTCTGCCTCTCCCACCCTTACAGGCAGTGAGTTCCAGATTCCCACCACCCTCTGAGTGAAAACGTTTTCCTTCACATCTCCTCCAAACCATCTTCTTTCAATCCACACCCTCTGATCATTGACCCGTCCGTCAAGGGAGGAGGTTTCTTCCTGTCTATGCCCCTCATAATTTTATACATGTCATCTCTTAATCTCCTCTGCTCTAAGGAAAACACCCCAGTCTGCCCAATCTCTCTCCATAACTGAAACTCTCCAGCTCAGGCAACATCCTGGTAAATCTGCCTCTGCACCCCCTCCAATGCAATCACATCCCTCCTATAATGTAGATTCCAAAACTGTATACAAAAGTCTTGTTGTGGCCTAAACAACATTTTATAAAGTTCAAACATAACCTCCCGGCTCTTAAACTCTAAGCCTTGACTAACAAAGGCTAGTATCAAATATATCTTTTTAACCACTTTATACATCTGTCCTTCTACCTTCAGGTAGACTGATGGACATGCAAACCAAGGTCCCTCTGATCCTCAGTGCTTCCCAGAGTCTTATCGTTTATCATTCCCTTGCCTTGCTTGTCCTACCCAAGTGCATCACCTCACATATATCTGAATCAAATTCCATTTGCCACTGATCAGCCCATTTGACCAAAAGAACTGCGGATGCTGTAAATCAGGAACAAAAACAAAGTTGCTGGAAAAGCTCAGCAGGTCTGGCAACATCTGTGGAGGAGAAAACATTTCGGGTCCAGTGACCCTTCCTCAGAACTGCTGAGCCCATTTGACCAGCCTGTTTATATCTTCCTATAAACTAAGGTAATGCTCCTCACTATTTATCATCCCACCCCAACAATTTTTGTAATATCTAGCAAATTTACTGATCAAACCTCCCACATTGAGAATACTATCTTTAAGGTCCCACTTTTTAATTAACATCCTAACTCTCTATACTCAGCTGAGTGGACCTTATCACTTTTTATTTAACCAAGGTTGTTGATACTGATGTGTACCACAACCACGGGCAGGTCACCTTCTCCCTTCAGAACATCCTGAGCTCTGATGCATTCTTGATACTGGCACCAAGGAGGCAACATATCATCCAGAAAACTCTTTCTTAGCTACAGAAACGACTGCTTGCTCCCTTTACAATTCAATCACAGATCACTACAGCCCCATCATTCTCTCCTTCCTCCCTTTATACAGCAGATGCACCCATCATGTCATGGACTTGGCTTCTGCTGCTATCCCCTGAGGAACTGTACCCCATTTCCCAGTGACAGTCTGTGTGTGTGGGGCTGTACCCCAGTGAGAGTCAATATGTGGGACTGTACCCCAGTGAGGGTCAGCGTGTGTGGGACTGTACCCCAGTGAGAGTCAGTGCGTATGGGACAGTACCCCAGTGAGAGATAGTGTTTGTGGGACTGTACCCCAGTGAGAGTCAGTGTGTGTGGGACTGTACCCCAGTGAGAGTCAGTGCGTATGGGACTGTACCCCAGTGAGAGACAGTGTTTGTGGGACTGTACCCCAGTGAGAGCCAGTGTGTGGGACTATACACCAGTGAGAGGTAGTTTGTGTCCATCTGTTTCTTTTTTTTGAAACATGTCCGTTAACCTCATATTCCCCAAAGAGCTATTCCTGGAACATTCTGTGTTCCAGATATTTTATTTTTCACATATTTTTCATTTTAAATTTGCAAAGAATGTGATTGGAGAATGAAGCCAATTGTTATGCATGTGAACAGGATAAACAACATGTGCGTGTGATTAGGGGCCTGGATTATGAAGCTGTGGCTTGTAACCATTCCGCATAACGTGACAGAAAGTAACAACAAGCTTTTGTGGGACAGAGAAGGATGGCTGTAACACACGGACATGCTCCTTATGTAAATTGAAGTTATGCAAACTCCAAATCTTATACAACTTTCTGTGGCCTGAAATTACCCAACTTCCAGAAAGTTATGTTCCACACAACATGATACATTCTCTCTGTCCTGACCCTCAACTCTCACACTTTTTTTGACACACAGATGGTAAATGGGTGAGTACAGTAGGGTCAGGGCAAGAAAGGGGATTTATGAACAGAGGCACGACTGATGTATGGCTTGCGCTGAGAACTTTTCTTCAGTCTTTACGAAGAAAGAGGAAGTTGCCGTAGTCATCATGAAAGTGGAGATGTTACCCAACCTTCAAAAAAGTGTGTAATTGTATCCTCACAGGCCAATCCATTTAATCCCAGTGCCCGGGGCGCTAATAGAAACTAATACAAAACAAAATTAATTGTTCAATATTCAAAGGCCTCAATAATTAAGGAAGTCCAGCATGGATTGGTTCAAGGTAAATCATGAAATAATTTGGAAATGTAACGGACTGCGTTGATGATGGGAATGTTGATGATGCTGTGTATCTGGATTTCCAAAAGGCATTTGATAAAATTCCAACAAAGATAAATGGTGACAGGACCAAGCTGGGAAAGTGAACAGGAGACAAAGGTTACTGGTCAATAGTTGGAGATAGTAAGAATTGCCAATGATGGTCAATAGTTGTTTTTTTCCCGACTGCAAGAAGGTTTACAGTGGTGTTTCCCACGTTGCAGTCTGTCAAAGAAACTGCAAACACCAGACAAGCATCAAGTTCAACTTGGCTCTACCCCAGCAATCTGCAAAGGAGGTAGAAGTTGCCAATGGAACTACAAGAGGTGAAAAACTACCTGCAGACAAAACTCTGTTTGGGACAGTAAATTACTGTACACAGAGGGAACCACAGGATCAATAGGAAATGAATGAAATTAGCTGACTTAGATTGGGCCAATGAAGGTTAGTGATAAAATAGAATGGGAAAATCAAGCCTTTACATTTACTTGTGATACAGATTGTGGCAAAACACCACTTGGTAGGAGGGAGCCTGAAAATGCACATGAAGAGGAAAAACTGCACCATCAAGCCCAGAAACAGGCACGTAAAGTACACCAGGCAGCCAGCTCTGCAACATAATGAAACCTCACACTGGACAATAGCAAGAAAGCTTCCTGCAACCACAAAATCATGGCAAACCTCATGAACATCAGCAAGATGTCAATGAAATTCCTTTGTATGAATTGGAAAACAGAGGAGATTCTTTCCAAGTTCAAACCAAGAATAGAGCTGTAGTTCCTTCATTTGGCTATATCAGGATCATGTAAACAACCAATTAAAATTGAGACATCTATCAGAAATGAACTGCTTTCATAGACTGAATACCTCAGACTTGTCTAAAGCTTGTCAGAAATACACTAAAATATATGGAGCACAGCAGAAGAACAGGTACATGTCAAAGTTAATTTCAGGATATGTAGATTGGGAAATGTCAATGTACACAGGAGCCTGGATGTCCTTGAACACTGGTCATTGAAAGCAAACAAGCGGGTGCAGCAAGCAATGAGAAAGGCAGATGGTACATTGGTCTTCAATGCAAGAGGGTTTGAGCACAGGAACAAGGAAATCTTACTGCTGTTTGTTACCACTCACTGGGGTAGTGAACCTGAAATTCAGTTCTGCATTTCCTGGAGTCATCACAAAAGTTAGAGGTTTTATAACGTTCACTCAGCTCCCCAATTTACCCAACTTTCAGATCAGAATTGAGAGAAAGTGTTGAATAAAAATCATTATGTACAGAAAATCCTCTGTATCCGTGAAATCATGCATCATGAATTGGTCTATCCATGCCAAACAAAAAGCTCACAACAAAAATCAACATGTACAGACAAAAATTGCATATCCATGATATTTTTAACCATGTTATCCTATTTTAATGAGCTGCAAACTCATGAATGCCGTCATTTGTGGGGGTTCTCAGGAATGGAACCTTTGCAGATATGGAGGAATGACTTAGATGTGAATGTAAGAGTTATGGTTAGTAAGTTTGCAGATGACACCAAAATTGGTGGTGGAATGGACAGTTAAGAAGTTATCTCGGTGTCCAATGGGACCTTGATCAGATGGGCGAATGGGCTGAGGAGTAGCAGATTGAGTTTAATTTAGATAAGTGTAAGGTGTTGCATTTTGGAAAGGCAAATCAGGGCAGGACTTATACACCTATTGGCAAGGTCCTGGGGAGATTTGCCAAACAAAGAGACCTTGGGGTCAGGTACATACTTCCTTGAAAGTGGAGTCACAGTAGATAGGATAGTGAAGAAGGCATTTGGTACGCTTGCCTTTATTGGTCAGTGCATTGAGTATAGGAGTTGGGAATCATATTGCGGTTGTACAGGATATTGGTTAGGCTACTTTTGGAAGACTGCGTTCAGTTCTGGTCTCCCTGTTATAGGAAAGATGTTGTGAAACTTGACAAGGCTCAGAAAAGATTTACAAGTATGTTGCCAGGACGGGACAGTTTAAGTTATAGGGTGAGGCTGAATATGCTGAGGTGACCTTATAGAGGTTTATAAAATCATGAAGGACATAGATAGGATGAATAGCCACGGATAAGGGAGTCTAAAACTAGACAGCATAGGTTTAAGGTGAGACGGGAAGATTTAAAAGGGACCTAAGGGGCAACTTTTTCACACAGAGGGTGGTGTATGTATGGAATGAGCTGCCAGAGAAGGTGGTAGAGGCTGGTACAATTACAACATTTAAAAGGCGTCTAGATAAGTACATGAATAGAAAGAATTTAGAGAGATATGGACCAAACGCTGGCAAATAGAACTAGATTAATTTAGGACATGTGGTTGGCATGGACGAGTTGGACTGAAGGATCTGTTTCCATGCTGTAAAGCTCTATGATTCTGTGACTGCATTAAAAGGCATTAGACTCTAACTATTGATAATAGTTTTAAATCTCCAGCATATAACACTATTAATTTAAAGCATAATTTCATTATAATCTCCCTCTGGCACACAGACAAACAGACAGGTTAAATACATTATTGGGTAGAGGGAAGATCGGGAAAGACTGTTCAGACTTTGTCCCAGGTTCAAAAACTGAAATTGCTGGAAAAGCTCAGCAGGTCTGGCAGCATCTGTGAAGAAAAAATCAGAGTTAACATTTCGGGTCCGGTGACCCTTCCTCAGACTCTTCCCCAGACCTGAAATGTTAACTCTGATTTTTTTCTTCACAGATGCTGCCAGAGCTGCTGAGCTTTTCCAGCAACTTCTGTTTTTGTTCCTGATTTACAGCATCTGCAGTTCTTTTGGTTTTTATTTTGTTTATGTTCCCAGGCTCTTTGGCTGAGGTAATCTTTATGACTCTTCCGCTTGCCAGCACATTGCTTCAGTCATCTTTCTCTAAACACTTCCACCAGTTGGTAAGAGACACAAGGTGGCCTCATCATTTATAAAATGTCTCTGACTTATCAGTTAAAGTCAGAGTATATAATAACTGTGGCAGGAAAAATAAACTAGTTTTGTTCAAGTTCAAAGTGAATTTTGACTGCAGTGAACACAGAGACGGCTTCAAAGCCAGAAGAGGATTGAACACTTCTCTCTCTCTGTCACTTGTTTTCCAGCTCCAAGTAGTTCAGAACCAATCGTACATTTGTTGGCAGGCAATAGCATCTCTGTCAATGGACTATGGACTAGTGACCAGTTATCAATCAACTTCTTGTTGCCAGAAAAAGCTGCATCTATACTCCCCCTTGGCTCCAAACCATTTGCAATCCAACCTTCAATTACAGCTTATTCAAAAATTGTTTACGTGATGCTTGTCATGGGTGTCAGGTTATTTGCTTTTCGACACATACAGCCATCCTTTCGAACTCTGGTTCTTAAAACACCTCTTTCTCATTTCAGTCCATAATTTCTCTCTCCACAGACCCTGTCAGACCTGCTGAGTCTCTCCACCACTTCCTGTTTTTATAAATTTTGTAATCAACCTGCTCAGAGATGGTATGACACACCTCTGGAATAGGTGAGACTTGCACCCAGGCCTCCCAGAGTATTGATTGGTAAAGAGACCAAAACTGTAAAATCACTACATACTTGACATGGAGGGAATACTGTGAAGGTTCACTGGACCGATATGCTGGCAGGACTGTTCTATGAGGAGAGCTTGCTTCAACTGGGTCAGGAGGCCTGGGTGCAAGTCTCACCTATTCCAGAGGTGTGTCATACCATCTCTGAGCAGGTTGATTACAAAATTTATAAAAACAGGAAGTGGTGGAGAGACTCAGCAGGTCTGACAGGGTCTGTGGAGAGAGAAACAGAGTTCATGTTTCATGTCCGATATGTTGGAAAATTAGGCTCCCTTTAAAAGTGAATTTTCCACCATAAACAGTGTAGGATGAGATCTCATTTACCTGCAATTAGCAGCACTTAAGTAGCTTTCCAAATTCCTAGCATATGGAAACAGAAGGAAAGGTCACAAGTCACCTTTGCACTGATGTCAGTGATATATCTGTACCTCCCTATCAATGTTTTGTTGAGGAAAATAGGAACAGTGAGCTAACCTTCAGGTGAAAGTCAGCAAGGGACTCTGCTCTTACTTGATCACTTTGGAAGTACCTGGGAGGCATCTCGTTAAAGGATGGTCACTGCAATAAGAACATCACAGCCACAAATAGCAAAGAATGCATTCTCAAAAAAAAAGAATTCTAAGTGTAGGAATGAGTATTAGGTCTCAAGAGAAGAATTCTCAAGACTATAATTCAATGTGCCTTGTGGTACAGGACTAGAAAGTGAACATCGAGAAAACTGAAGATCCAAAGACAAGGAGGTTATGAAATGTGGTTCTGAAGATGGACAGAATGGCTCAGCTGAGGAGAACACAAGAACAATGAAGAGACCCTCAGGACTTTTTTTAATTATTGCATGGGATGTGCGCATCATTTACAAAGTTGGTATTTGTTGTCCATCCCTAACTACCCTCAAACTGAGTGGCTTGTTGGGCCAGTTCAGAGGGCAGTCTGAGTCATCCATATTACTGTGGGTTAGGAGTCACAAGTAGACCTGATCACGACGGTGCAGGAGGAAAGATTGCTTGTGAAAATCTTCAAGAAAAGACAGCATTGTTGGATTGGCATGAGAAGGAAGTGATTGAAGGATGATTAGGGGAATATAGATCAAGAGGGAGAAGAATGATGATGACTGAAAATGGAAAATGAAAGACTCCTACGAGCAACACAAGAGGAGAAATAAGCAGAGGCCCTGCCTTAGCCAAACCATTATAACCCCTTCACCATGAAAACCCTTAGCCTATCACTGCCAACCTTTACTAGTCCAAATCCTTGAATGTGTTGTCACCTCCCAAATCTGTCACCATCTTTTTCAAAACTCCATATTTTGTTTTCTTGTAATAAGATTTTCTCACCTAGCACTGTAAGCCTTTAAAAAGTAGGGCAGTTTTAGGAGCACAGGGAACACAAGACAAGTGGGATTTTTTGAAACACAACTTTATTTGATAAACTGACAGGGCAGAAAAACTGATGTTGCTTAGATGCAATAGCAGAAACACAACGAAATTTGCCTTCATTTCTGGGCCTACTTAATGAGGCTCATGGCTTCTTGTTTCAAGACTTTCCAAAATCGTCATCTATTGCAAAACAAAATTAAAACTCAAAAACTATAAAAATGTGATGGCATAGAATTAGTGATGACACAAGTGTTGTTATCAGGAATATTACTCACTTACTTGAACTGCTATAATTTATTAGAGGTCTTGCCTGTTTACATAGGGCTGTACCTACATGATAGTAGTGGCACTCCTTTACTAGGCATACCAGATAGTTATTTACTATAACAACAACTTATATTAACGTAGCAACTTTAAAATAATAAAACACCCCAAGGTCCTTCAGGGCAGCAAGTATCAAATAACATTTGACACCAAGTCACATAGAAGACAGAAGGACCGAATACTTGGTCAAAGAAATAGGTTTTAAGGAATGTTTTAAAGTCCGCTACGATAATACTCCAAATTTGAATTTTTTTAATTTTAAGTCTTAAATTTTGAAGGTTTGTGGAGATACCTGGAGTGGATTATTTTAAAGAGGGCATTAGAAGTTCATTGTAGACATTGTAGCTTTCTTATAAATCAGCTTTACCTAGAAATCACTCGACTTGTGAGACCTTCTTGTTTGGCTGGAAAGCACCTGTTGGATATGTTTGAACATGGGCTTGGAGTTTATAGTGATCTTCACTTGGGGGAAAAGGCCTGTAAGGAAGGTATTATCTACCTGATCTCTTCTGTGTCTGAAAAAGCCTTGCTGTAACAACAGGTGAAAACTATTTGTTCTCCTTGAAGACGGAATGAAGGAACTTCTCAATATTGCATTTCCTGAGCATGCTGTGTCTGCCAAGACTTCAGAGACAAGTGCATGTGTTCCGTGACCTGTCTCCAAGTGCCAGACTGCTGGACTGGGGGATAACATGAACATTCCACATATGGTCCTTTATCTCCTTCCGAGGTGTAAAGAACATTGGCCAAATTGTGTTTTCAAGAGAAGTCGGTTTTGATTCTCGACTTGGTGCATGTGAGCATGTGTGTTTTGGGATTATTTAGAAGGATTGTCATTTATGCTTCCATATTTCAGACTGTGCATGTTGCCCAATTTACATCTTCATTCAATAAGGGTGACATGGTGGCACAGTGGTTAGCACTGCTGCCCAAGGGACCCAGATTCAATCACACCCTTGGGTGACTGTCTGTGTGGAGTTTGCGTGTTCTGCCCGTGTCTGCATGGGTTTCCTCCAAGTGCTCCAGCTCCCCACAACAGACCAAAGGTGTGCAGGTTAGGTGGATTGGCCATGCTAAATTGCCCACAGTATTCAGGGATGTGTAGATTAGGTGGATTAGCCGTGGGAAATGCAGGGTTATGGGGATAGGGTGGGGTCTGGGTCTTGGTGGGATGCCCTTTGTAGGGTTGGTGTGGACTGGATGGGACAAATAGCCTGCTTCTACACTGTAGGGGTTCTATGATTTTATAATAAACCCATAATTTTGCACTCATTAAAAAAAGCTGGTGGATAGATTTTCTTTTAAACTGATAAAAATACAACATTTAATTGGTAATCTGGGAAGCTGGGAGAATACTTTTATTGTAGTTATGATCTGCAGAGTAATAGAACTAGAATGACAGTGTATTCCTCCAGCCTCAGCTGTAACGAGGGGGAAATGGAGTGATTTAAGAAGGGAATTCCAGAGTTTAGGGCCTTGAGAGGCATGATCACCATTGATGAAGCAATTAAAATCAGATTCTTACAAGGCCGGAGTTAGGGTGCCAATATCTCTGAGGAATTGTGGGGTCAGAAAAGTGTACAGAGACAGGGAGGCCTGGTGGACACTATTAAAAATTAGAAAACAAGGGTGAGAATATTAAAATCTAGGTGCTGCTCACCAGGAACCAGTGTCAGTCAGGGGGCACAGGAACGAGTGAGTGAGACTTTGATTTGGACAGTCAGGTTTGGACAAGCACATCAGGTTCCCTTCTCCAGGGCAACAAATACCAGCCTAGCCAGTTATACCCACATCCCATAATGCAGTAAACAATAGGGGTTAGCCATTAGTCAAGAATCAGAGGCATCAATCAGAGGCATGGCTGAGGGTTTCAGGAGTGGAAAAGCTCTGAGACTAAGTTGGCTGCTATCACATACACGGAGTAATTAGATGTTCATCCGGGCATCAAATCAGACACTAAAGTTGTGAAGAGTCTCGCTCTGTCTCAGACAATGGTCAGGGAGAGGAATTGAGTCAGCAGCTAGAGAGGAGAGTTTGTATTGGGAATATAAGACAGTAGCTTCCATCTTCCCATATTTAATTGGAGGGCATTTACACTCGTCAGGAATGAAGTCGGACAAGGAGTTTGATAATTAAAGGACAACACAAATGTCAAGGGGTACAGGTGGTTCTCATTGGCAAACACTGATGCTGTGTTTTTACCTATTGCTGTTGAGGGGCAGCACCTAGATGAGAAATGTGAGGAGCAATGAATAGATGCTTGGAAGACACCAGAGTTATGGTGAAGGAGCAATTGTCTGGCTATGACTAAATAAGAATGGAACCAGGTGAGTGCAGTCCCACTGGACAAGAGTGAAGAGGTATTGGAAGAGAACAATGTGGTCACTATATTAAAGCAGAAGTCAGGTCAAGGAGAAAGAGGGATAGTTTATCAAAGGTCATTAAGAGTCTTGTTCATTTATTAGGGGTCTTAGTCATTTATTAAGCTTGCTACCTATTCAATAGCAGAGACAGTAGGGCCAGTGACAATAGTTTGGGAATCAAAAGGCAGTTTAGGTAGAGAATGGAGTGGAGCGCTTCATTTGAAATTGTAACAGGGCTACAAGAAAGGAGTGTGTCCATGGCAATAGTTTGGGACTGATGGAACGTCATGCAGCAAAATCCCTGTTCATCCCAAACATCTGGAATTCTCATGCAACTGGCATCCAAGATTCAAAAGAGGAATTCCAGATGCTTGGGATCCGAATAACTGGATACTTTGCTGCTATCAGCTATTGGAAGGGAATAATGGATTTATTAAAGCTAGTTCAAGACTGACCTTATCGACCAAGACAGAATCAGCTTTTGCAACCAGCTATACTGGGATTTATTAGTGGTTCTGGCTGTTCCTTTTTAAAAACACACATTTATCTCGTGGCAGCAATGAGATAGGTTCTCCCAGCCACCACTAGTATTTCTCATTTGACCAGCAGATTCAGGTAAGTGGCTCCCTCCCATTGCCCGTGCTTGCGAGATACCAGTGAGATTATTTGTACAAAGACAGTGAAGTCATGGGATCAGTCTGAGGATTGATATGGTACGATGGAGAAAGAACAGGAAAGTGGGATTAAATTGAGGATTGATACAGGGAGAGACAGAGGGACAGCAGGAGTACTTTGGGATTTTGAATTTGGGTTGAGAGTGGAGCAGATGGATTTGAGGGAGTGACAAGGGAAAAGATGGAATTGTTTCAGGGGTAACAATATTCTGTCAGTCAGCACCTACATTCCCTCAAACCTCCAAGGTCTGTGTGCAGCGATGACTGCTGGAAGCAGAAGCCAATCATCATGGATGGACCCAGCCAAAAGGGATCAGTAACCTGCGCAATTAAAAACTAATGACTGGGGGGGTGTGATAAGATCTTTGCAGGATCTTGCTGTGTATATCTGGGCTGCCGCTTGACACCAATTACTGCAAAGGAATTTATTAGCTGTGAAGCATTGAAGGCGTTCTGTATACGTGCAAGTGTTTAATATTCTTCTCCCAGGAAAGCAGGAAAGACTCGAAGGGTCCCGACCCGAAACGTCAATTTTCCTGCTCCTCTGATGCTGCCTGGCCTGCTGTGTTCCTCCAGATCTACACTGTGTTACCTCTGACTCCAGCATCGGCAGTTCTTACTATCCCAAGTAAAGACAGCTAGGTGTCAGGACTGGACAGCATAGAGCTCCTAGAGCTATGCACCAATGGTTGGGAATCACAACAATAAAAAAACTTAAAACTGTAAGAGAGGAAGCAGCTGGAGTTTGGTAGTGATGTGAGGGATTTCTTTCATTCATCAGGCGTGTTACTATCAAGTGAAGAAAACACGGAGTAACTTACCAAGCTGATGAAACTCATCAGCAACATTGCAGTGTCCTGGGAGAGAGAACAGGATGATCAGCGTTACAATGATGTAATTAATATTCTCAAATTGCTTATCAGAATCCACGAAACAAGGATAAGGGAAGTGTTCACTATCCAGTTACAACATTACTACTTTCACTTTGAATTTCAACCCCATTTAGATAAAAAAAATGTTTCAGCATTTCATATCACTACTGAATCCTGAACATCATCAGTTTGTCTCTTAATCACTCACTCAATCATCACTTTGTTGATTTCACCCCCAGTTTCAGCTCCTGCTCTCCCCTCTTCACCATTGCCCCGTCTCCCAGCTCCCCCTCTCCACCACCTCCATTTCTATCAGCTCCCTCTCTCTCCCAGTTCCACTCAATCCATCTGCTGCCCCTTTCCATCAGGACTGTCTCTATCAGCTCTGCCTCTACAAGCTCCCCCTCTCCGTCTGCTGCCCCTTTCCATCAGCTCCGTCTCTCCCAGCTTTCCCCCACTTCTCTCTCCCAGCTATCCCCCCAACGCCCAGGTCCCCACTCTCTCTCCCAGCTCCCTCGCTCTATCCTAGCTCCCCCTGTCTCTCCCAGTTACCTCTCTATACCAGCTCCCCACCGCTCTCCAAACTGCCCCTTCTCTATCCCATCTCCCCCGTCTTTCTTCCCACTCTCCCTCCCTCTCTCTCTCCCCCAGCTCTTCCTATACTTGACCAGTCGCTCATGAATGCTGTGTGTGTTGTGCAAATGATGCTTCGAAATGTGTCCTATGGAGAAATGGACAGGAACAGAACAATACGACCATGGACTCAGTCACACATTCTCGTTTGTTTGGATTATTACCGATCAAGCAGTTTCTGGGACAGGCAACAGCACAGAAAAGGTAAAGTATGAGCAGAACTCTGGAAAACTCTCTCCTCCTTCTCCTCAGGCAATTGAAACTAGACAGGAGATCCCACAGACTCCATATGTTAACACTGAACCTTTCTGAATGCTTTGATCTCAGACCCAGTCAAAGAGTCAGCCAGCTCCCCCAAGAAGGATTAGATGGAGTCAACATTCATCACAACAACAAGCACTACATCCCAGAGTCTCACCATAGTCAGGGAATTGGAGAACTGCCCAACCTCCAGGCTATCCCTGCACTCACACTGTGTCACCTTGCATTCCCCATTATCCCCAAACTTCTCAAACATCAGGCAGCCTAATCGGCTTCTTCAAAAGGTCTCAAATTTCCCATGGACCAATCAAAGCTCGTTTTAGAGCAATCTGCAGTCTGATACAGTTAGAACAAGCTGAGGGCAGCAATGAACCATTGCAAAGTGAAGCTTCAAACAGATTGGAGGAGTGTTTTTATCTGAGTCTTGCATCTATCCTTGGTTCTGAGAGTGAGCAAACTGTGAACACGATACTTAAAGGCCACTTTAGCTATTGGGATGATTCTGACCATATCGAGGGAAGGCGTAAATGAAAATTTCCGGAATGTTGTTGTCGATGACAAATTGACGGAACTTCGACTGCACAGGTTCGCTAACTTCGATGCCTCTCCCTGAAAATAGGGAAATAAAACATTAACATGGACTGGTCTGTCCGGGAGATTTCTCAATCCATTCCATCACAACATTTGGCACCACATCCTGCTTCCAAAGTGCTGAATGGATCACTCTTGGATAAACATCAGTCAACAGAATACAATGCATTGAAGAACAGTTTAAATAGCGCAATAAATCAGGCTTTTCATTTCTGCCTGCTGTGAGGCATTTGGACAATCTTAAACTAGTTCATAATCCTATGGCACAAAAAAATTGCGTCTCTTTTAACATCAACTTGCAATAAAGTGGCAATTAACCATAGCAAGGCCACAAGATGGTTGATGTGAAAAATAATGCAATCGCTGGTGACAAGATAATTAGACTGTGTTGAGGAGGCTTTAACAAAACCAAAAATTCGTGGAAAACTCAGCAGGTTTGCCAGCATTTGTGGAAAGAAAGCTGAGTTAATGTTTCAAAATGCTAGCTCTTCTTTCTCTTCATAGATGCTGCTAGAGTTTTTTCAGCAATTTCTGTCTTCATTTCTGATTTCCAGCATCTGCAGTTCTTTGGTTTTTCTTTTGTAGAGAGAGTATTACTTCAGTTCTGAAGAAGAGTCATACCTGACTCGAAACATAAACTCTCTTTCTCTCTCAGCAGATGCTGACAGACCTACTGAGATTTTACAGCACTTTCTGCTTTTATTTCAGATTTCCCACATCCTCAATAGTTTGCATTCAGTGGAGAAAATTTTGCTCTGCACCTCACCCTGTGCTGTCCCCGTCCTGAGAGTGTTTGATGGGGGGGGGCGCAGTGTGCAGAACTTTTACTCTGTAGCTAACCCTGTGCTGTCCCTCTGCTGAGAGTGTTTGATGGGGGGACAGCATAGACAAAGCTTTATTCTGTATCTAACCCTGTGCTGTCCCTGATGATGTCATTGGATAGTGATTTTCTTTACAGTATTGTCATTATTGCCTTGAGTTGGAAAGGTAAAGATAAATAATTAGTGTATCACTTGCCCAAGGATTCACAGATCTTGACAAACACAATGTCACCCAGTGGCTCATGCCTGCACCATGCTTTACTCACCATAGAGTTTGACAGTGATTTTCCTCCTTTGTTGAAGGAAAAGGATTGCATAGTTGGTGTAATCCGTTTCAGCAATGACAATGTATGTCTTTAATCCTCGATCTGTAATATGAAATAATTGTTTTAGGGGAGGGAAGGGAAATGGAAGCTGGAACCAGTAGAAGAAGGATTTTACAAACTTGTCCTGGAGAATCTCCCGGGAGTTGCACCCTTCCTATAGTCTTGTTTAATGTCCCAGCACAGTCCATCCCTGGAAGAGAGAAAAGAGAATCAAAAGGGAGAATGTTGCTTTCAGTTAGCAACATGCTGGGAGCTGATCAGAAAGCTCACTCCCTCAAGGGCTGGTGTTCCTCACTTCCCACCATACAACATGGAACGCATGCTAAACCTGGCAAGGTAAGTGGTGATCACTGCAAACAGTGTCGCAGCCAGGTCTGGAGACATTACACGAAAGGACTGTGGATGCTGGAAATCAGAAACAAATACAGAAATTGCTGGAAAAACTCAGCAGGCCTGGCAGCATCTGTGGAAAGAAGAAGTGGATCTGTGGAGTTCTTAAGAAGGGTCACTGGACCCAAAATGTTAACTTTGCTTTCTCTCCACAGATGCTGCCAGACCTGCTGAATTAAGGAATCCCAGAACTCTATAGCATGGAAGCAGGCCTTTTGGCCCAACTTGCCCATGCTGCCCAGTTTCCACAATTAAACGTTTGCCTGCATTTGGTCCACATCTCTCCATTTCTATCCTGTCCATATATCTGTCTAAATGTTTCTTAAGTGATGAAATTATACTCGCTTCCATCCACTACCTAGAGCAGCCCATTCCAAACACTCACCACCCTCTGTGTGAAAGAATTTTCCCTCTGGACCCTTTGTATCTCTCCCCTCTCATCTTAAATCTATGCCTTCTAGTTTTAGACTCCCCTACCATGGGGGAAAGCTGTCGGCTGTCTACTTTATCTATGCCTCTCACGATTTTATAGAATTCTACAAGGTCACCCCTTCAGTCTCCTACACTCCAGGGAAAAAAAAGTCTCAGCCTATCCAACCTCTCCTTATAACTCAAATCTTGCAGTCCAGGTAGTATCCTTGTAAATCTTTTCTGCACTCTTTCTAGTTTAATAATATCCTTTCTATAGTAGGGCGACCAGAGCTTCACACATTACTCCAAATGTGGTCTCACCAATGTCCTGCACAGCTGCAACAAGATGTTCCAACTCCTATGCTCAGTGTTCTGATCAATGAAAGCAAGCAGCTGAAAGCCTTTTTCACCACCCTCTCTACCTGTAACTCCACTTTCAAGGAGCTATGAACCTGTACCCCTACACCTCTTTGCTCTATACCACTCCCTAGGGCTCTACCATTGATTGTGTAAGTCCTGCCCTGGTTTGACCCACCAAAATGCAGCACCCTGCATTTGCCTAAATTAAACTCCATCTGCCATTCCTCAGCCCACTGGCTCACTTGATCAAGATCTTGCTGCATTCCCAGATAACCTTCCTCACTGTCCACTTTACCATCAAACTTTCTCACCATACCTCCTAAATTCTCATCCAAATCATTTAAATAAATGATGAATAAAAGTGGACCCAGCACTGATCCCTGTGGTACACTGCCGGTCACAGGCCGCCAGGCTGAAAACCAACCCTCTACAACGACCCTCTGTCTTCTATCGTCAACCCAATTTTGTATCCATTGGCTAGCTCTCCCTGGATCCCATGAGATTTAACCTTACTCAATAACCTACCATGGGGTACCTTGTTAAAGTCCATGTAGACAAAATCTACCACTCTGCCCTCAACTACTTTCTTTGTCACCCCTTCAAAAAAGTCAATCAAATTTGTGAAAAACAATTTCCTGTGCACAACGCCATTCTGACTATCCCAAATGAGTCCCAGTGTCTATAGATCCTATCTCTCAGAAATCCAGCTAACAACTTACCCACCCACGTCCATTAGGCTCACTGGTCTATAGTTCCCAAGTATATTTTTCCAGCAGTTTCTGTTTCTGTTTCTGGTGACCTTACTTCAGGCCTGATGATTTTTTAAAAAAATTCATTCACAGGATGTGGGCATCACTGGCTAGCCTAATATTTATCGCCCATTTCTAATTGCCCTGGAGAAGTGCAATGATGTGGAGTGACAACAGAAAAGATCATAAAGATTCTAGGACCGGAAAAAGTGAAGAGAGAGAACAAGGTGCAGAGCTGAATGAACACAGTAGGCCAAGCAGCATCATAGGAGCAGAAAGGCTGACGTTTTGGGCCTAGAAGTTTCTTTTATTAAGTGTAAGAGGGCAGAATTGAGTTGTTCAATATTATGGGGAGTTGATTGGATAGGTTGGGAAAAATTTCTTTGTCTAAATGATGAGTCAGTAAACAGAGTGCTCCTGATGTTATTTATTGTCTTAAGATTTGGAAAAGACAGTAGCATATGTGATCCAACATAAACTGACAGGATACAACATGGGACTGGGGCTTAGAGAGACTGCAGACATTAGCACAGAGGGTGCTGGCAGTAAAGAGAGCTAATAAGACCTAAGGCATTAGGATACAGCCCAGATCTCAACAAAGGATCGAGTTTGTATCCATTCCTGATCCATTCAACCTCAGAAATGGAGTCTAAATTCTTGGACTGGGAATAACGAGAACAACACGTGGGCATTGCAGTAAGTTTCAGCTTAGGACAATGAACAGAGAGTTTGAATTAGACCCCTGAGTTATGAGAAGCTGCAGAAACTGGTAGTGTTTACATGGAGGCGGGGGACTTTCAGACATTGATCCTACAAAAGGCTTTAGGATCTTATATAAGACAAAGACAAGTAATGGTGAATTGACTGGCATTATTCTTTAAATTACTATTCCTTCGTCAAAAGGTCAGGGGTAGCAACCAATTCTTTGTAGAAATGGGGATTCTGCCAAGTTGACAGCATCGTAGCAGGAGGATCCCTGAGGAAAGTCTCTTCCAAAGTGTTTGGTTCACTCACAGATTATATGCAAACATACATACTAACATATGAACTAGGAGCAAGAGTTGGCCATTCAGCCCTTCAAGCCTGCTCTGCCATTCAATCATGGTTGACCTGATTGCAACCTAAAATCCACATTCCAGTCAATTCATTATAGCCTTTCACCCTTCCCTTTCTTCAGAAGAATCTACCCACCACTCAGTTTCCTTTTTAGGAAGTGGTTTCCAAAGATGCTCAGTCTTCTGCGAGAAAACACCTGATATTTAAACAAAGAGTCCTAGTTCTAGATTCTCCCAGGAGAGGAAACATCCTCTCCACATCTAATATGTTGAAACCCCTTGGGATCTTTTACATTTCAAACAAGTCCCTCTTACTCTTCCAAACTACAGAAGATACAGCCTAACCTGTCCAACCTTAGTCTGGCATTTATCTCTGAACTGTTTCCAATATATTTATATCCTTTGTTAAATAATGTGACCAATACTGTGATAACACAGTGTGGAGCTGGAGGCACACAGCAGGTCAGGCAACATCAGAGGAGCAAGAAAGTTGACGTTTCGGGTCAGGACCCTTCTTCAGAAATATCTCTGCTTACCTTGACTCTGGTTTCTCTCCCTTGGTCCAGGAACAACAAGAAAAACTCCACACTGTGTTATTTCTGACTCCAGCATCTGCAGTTCTTACTATCTATGACCAACACTGTACACACTTCTTCAGATGTAATCTCATTAATGTCCCGTATAACTGAAACCTTTAAAATAAATAATAACATCCTCTTAGCTTTCCTAATTACTTCCTGTACCTGCATCGGAACCTTTTTTGATTCGTACACTAGAACACTCAGATCTCTTGGCATCTTAGAGCTATGCAATCTCTTACAATTTAGACTATAAGCTTGCTTTATATTCTTCCTGCCAACATGGACACATTCTCCATTTGCCACATCTGCTATCTATATCTTTTTGTCAGATCCTTATGTCCTCCTCACAACTGTCTTTTCTACTTTTGTGTCATCATCAAATTTGGCAATCATACCTTCTGTCCCTTCAATTGAGTCATTAATATAAGTTGTAAACAGACAAGGTGCCAGCACTAATCCCTCTGACACACCACTCTTACATCTTGCCAACTTGAAAAAGACCCATTTATACCTACTTTCTGCTTCCTGTTATTAAAGCTATCTTTTACCATTTCGATATGTTACCAGTAACCCCCACACCATGAGATTTAATTTTCTACAATAAGATGTGGCATCTTATCAAATCTAAGTACAGTACATCCATTGGTTCCCCTTTATCCACAGCATGCACAACCTTCTCAAAGACCTCCAATAGATTGGTCAGACATAATTTCCATTTTACCAAACTATGTTTACTGTGTCTAATTATCTTAAACTTATTCAAGGAAACTGCTATAACTTGTTTCATGAATCTTTTAACATTTCTCCTGTTATAGACATTAAGCTAACTGGCCTGTAGTGGGAAAGTGTAGACTAGTTGGTTAGAGACTTGAGGAGGGGCAAAGCCTATGATGTTTCACAGGAAGGGCTACCAGAAAGGGGTCTGGATGCCTGGGACCTCATTGACATATGGAATTGGAGCCTGGGAATCATTTTCCAAAGAATGCTTAATGTCACCTTCCATGTGCAGGAAATCAAATCCATGTGATGGGAGAGTAAAAGGCTATGACCACACCCAGAGTGGGCAGGATAAGTGACTCAACACACTTGTGTGAGGGAACACACTGAGTGAGGCCCTTCAAAGGGCAACATTGTACACAGACCCATGCACTGTACAGCACACAGACCTGTGAAAGTCAAATCTCTCGTGGCCGTAATGTATTAACTCTCTGTGCGCTGTTACCTCCCCGCTGACCACTTCATTCATACCCACAATTTGAACAAAGACACCAACACAGGCAATGGTGCCCGCAGAACTCATTGCTCTGTATGTGCCTTGTTCCCCCTTGTTTTCAGATTGCAGCAAGCTCCCAACACAGAAGGTACATGGATAGTAGGAAATGTCTGGATATGATGTTAGCATTTGTTACATTCAGGGCTAGTCATAGTCTCAAGGAAACAGATGTCGTGCAAAACCATTTGCATTTATGGAATTGTGAGCATCAAAATGCAAAATAGTGTCACTCATGCCATCAATGTGCCCTCATAAGGTTTACTTCTTTTCTCTTTCTCCACTAGGCCTCAGCACAGTCTCAGTTTCTGGAGCTGGAGTGCAGGGAGCCCACACAGCAGTGGAGCCCCATTGCCCCTGGAGGTTTGGTCAGGTGACCCCAAGGGTTTATGTGTGCAGAATGGCCCAGACATGCAGAGGTTTGCTTGACAAAGGCAAGGGAATCGTCTTTGGCTTCAGCTTCCAAGGGTTGGGGGGCGATGTGGTAGGCAAGGTGAAGGTGGAGGACCCACCACCCCACACTGTCCTGAAAGGGAATGTCTTAAGAGTCTCTGTACAGTTGGTCCTCCTTATATGTCTCCTGGCACTGCCATGTGTCTGTGTTAGGCACCTGGGGCGAACACCAGATTTTCCCGTCTCCCTGTCACTCATGCCTTCGGTCCTGAGGACTGAGGGCTGGATGATGGTGTGCAGCAGACTCAGAGGGTGCTGGACCTGACTCTCCATGGCAGCTACCAAGAGGCAGGCAGACAGTTGCATGTTTGGGGCAGCTCGGGCCTCATAGTGGAGCTGTATTCCTGCAACTTGCCACCCAGGTACTGCCTGCTGTTTCTGTTTCTCCCCAGGCATTCTGATGAAGTCCATGATTGCTGGCACCCCAGGGCCCTCTCCTGCCTCAGGCTGAACACATGCCTGCCCTCCAGTAGCCCCTCTGAGTGCCAAAGGCCTGGGTCATTTCTTCCTCAGCCAGTTGCGGAGCTGTCACAGTGAGGCGCTCGCCAGATTGTGGTCCTAAACATTCTACATCCGAAGTTCCCACCGAAGCCTCACATCTCTTTTCCTCAGAGGGTCACTTTCTGGCAGCCTAGCCCTTTTCTCCCCATGGGTCATGGACATTCCACTATACCTGCAAGACACAAGAGACAGAGGAGGCAATGTGGCCAATAGTTAGACATAGTCTGCAATGAATGAGACTGACAGTGGCATAAGAATTGCAGTGGAATGAAGAGTGGTACTTACTCATGTCTGGTTGGAAGGACACAGATATCCCGACATTCCCACAGGAGTACTCCCAATCTTCTCCAGCAAGTGATTCAGGTACCTGTTCCCCCAGCAGCAGAGACAGAGTGAGTGTGAGGTAGTAGAGAGAGGAGTGCTGCAGTGGAGGTGAATATTGACCTTCTATGGCATTGCTGGTGGCTTTTCTACTCAATTGAGAAAGCACCAATCCAGGTGGCAGTTTTGGATGAGGCTGCCAGTGTCTGGAGTCATGGCCTCCTCTGATGGTCCTTTGGGAAGAAGATGACCCTCCTCTGGACCACCTTCTCCATGTCACCGTTGGAGAATCACAGTACCATCTTCCCATTCTTTAACACATTCAGACTCTTGGCTAGTTGGCAGGACTTGGGTGTTTGAGCAGGGTGGACTCAGAATGCCAGCACTCATTGGGTACACAGCTGCCTCTTCAAGCTGGAGTAGGTGCCAGGGATGCAAGCTGCTCAGGAGATATTCGATTAGGAGTGAGTTGTTTCAGGGATGGTGCATGGTACAATGCAGCTGGAATTGGATAAGAGTGAGGTCAGAGTGAGTGAGTGACTCTCCCTGAGGGAGGTCAGAGTGAGTGAGTAACTGTCCCTGAGGGAGGTCAGAGTGAGTGAGTGACTCTCTCTGAGGGAGGTCAGAGTGAGTGAGTAACTCTCCCTGAGGGAGGTCAGAGTGAGTGAGTGACTCTCCCTCCCTTTTGAGACAGCACGGTGGCAAATCACCAGGGACCCGAGTTTGATTCCACCCACAGGTGACTGTCTGTGTGAAGTTTGCACATTCTCCCCGTGACGGCATGGGTTCCCTCCGGGTGCTCCAGTTTCCTCACACAGTCCAAAGATGTGCAGGCTAGGTGGATTGCCATGCTAAATTGCCCATAGTGTCTGAACAATGACTCTTACTGGGTGAGGAATAAGTGAATTAAAGAAAAAAGATAACTCTCAAAATGACTTTGTTTCTACTCACAGTTTACGTAACGTATTGATGCGAATATCTTCATCCTGATTGGTTACCTTCATAGTAACTGCCTCCAGACGGTGGTTGTTAAGCTTCAGATAGGAACACTTTGACCCAACAGAAATGAGATGCCACACCCCTGTAAACTAAAATTAAATGCCCCATCAAGAACTCTAACTACAGGTATGGCATAGAAACCATATCAAGCTCCCTCCAGGCTATTCCAATTAGCTTAAACCTGGCGTATAACCCTTAGCTTAACCCTTTGACAAGCTAAGTAAGTCATTCAGCCCATCTAGTCTGCCCTTCCATTTGAAGGCTGTTCTGATAATCCTTAAATTCACTTTCCTGCCTTTTCTCTAAGCCTGGAGTCCCCTACAGTTTAAAATCTGTCCATCTCAGCCTTGAACACACTAGTCTCAATTGTCTTCTGGGGTGAAGAATTCCACAGATTCACAATCTTCTGAGCAAAGAAATTGCACCTCATCACTGTCTTCAATGTACAATGCCTCATTCTGATCTTGTGCCGTATGGTCTCAGACTCTCACAAGAAGAAACAACCTTTCCATATCTACCCTATCAAGTCCCTTAAGACTCTTCTAGTTTCAAAAAGATCACCTCTCGTCTTTCTAATTTCCAATGAGTACATGAGAACATGAACCTGATAGGGTTGATGAGCTGAAGTGTGTTTATTTCAAAGCAAGGAGTATTATGGGGAAGGAAGATGAGCTTTAGAGCCTGGATCACTATGTTGTGGCCATGCCAGAGGCTTGGTTGAGAGAAGGACAGGACTGGCTGCTCAGCATTCCAGGGTTTTGTTGTTTTAGATGAGATAGAGAGGGTGATAAAAGAGGTAGAGGAGTTGCATTACTAATCAGGGAGAATGTCACAGCTGCACTCAGAAAGGACATACTGGAGGGTTCCTCCATTGAGGAAATATGGAAAGAGCTCAAAACTAAGAAAGGTGCAATCAGTCTGATGGGATTATACTATATGCCACCCAACAGCCACCAAGAGATTGAGGAACAAATATGTAGGCAAATTATGGAAAGATGCAAAAACAACAGGGTTGACATAGTGGGTGACTTTAACTTCCCCAATATTGACCAGGACTCCCTTAGAGCAAGAGGCTTAAATGAGGCAGAATTTGTTAAGTGCATCAAAGAGGGTTTCCTGAAACAGTATGTGGATAGCCCAACTAGTGGAGGGGCCATACTGGACCTTGTACTGGCTAATGAGCCTGGCCAGATGACTGACCTTTCAGTGAGAGTGCATTTTGGAAACAGTGATCACAACCCCCTAAGTTTTAAGAGAGCTATGAATAAGGGTAAGTCAGGACCTTGTGGGAATGTACTGAATTGGGGTGGGCAAATTATATCAGTATTAGGCAGGAGCTAGGGAGTGTTAATTGGGAGGAGCTGTTATCGGGCAAGTCCACATTTGACATGTGGCAGCTGTTTAAAGACCTGCTGATGTGAGTTCAGGACTGGCATGTCCCAGTAAGGAGGAAGGACATACATGGCAAGGTAAGGGATCGTTGGACAACGAGAGAGGTTATGAATTTAGTCAGCAAGTAAAAGGAAGCATGTGTAAGGTTTAAAAAGCTATAATCATAATGGGCCCATGAGGAATATAAAGAAAGCAGGAAAGAACTCAGGCAGGAAATTAGGAGAGCAAGGAGGAGCCACGAAATGACCTTGGCGAATACGGTTAAAGAAAATCCCAAGACATTTTATACATACATTAAAAGCAACAGGATAACTATGGACAGGGTAGGACCATTCAAGGATAAAAGAGGGAGCTTGTGCTTGGAGGCAGAGGATGTGGGCGAGATCCTAAATGAGTACTTTGTGTTGGTATTCACTAAGGAGAAGGACTTTGAGAATTTTGTGAGACATGCAAATATCCCAGTCAAGAACAAAATAGTATTAGTTCTCTTGAAGAGCATCAAGGTGGATAAGTCTCCAGGCCTCAACGGTATCTACCCCAGGTTGTTGAGAGAAGCAAGAGAGGAGATTGCTGGGTCCTTGACCAGGATCTCTGTATTCTCACTAGCCACTGGAGAGGTCCCTGAGGACTTGCGAATAGTTAATGGGGGTTGTTCCTCAGTTCAAGAGGGAAATAGAGATAATCCAGGAAATTATAGACTGGTGAGTCTCACTATTAGAGAGGATTCTTAGGGATAGGATTTACACACATTTGGAAAAGCATAGCCTAATAAGGGACAGTCAGTATGGCTTTGTGCGGGCAGGCCATGTCTTAGTAACTTGATTGATTTTTTTGAGGAGGTGCTGAAGGTGATCGATGAGGCTAGAGCAGTGGATGTTTTTACATGGATTTTAGTAAGGCTTTTGACAAGGTCCCTCATGATAGGCTCATCCGAAGATTACTTGACTGTAGAAGATAGAAGTTAGTAGTGGAAGGGTGTTTTTCTGGCTGGAGGTCCGTCACTAGTGGTGTTTTGCAGAGATCCATTCTGCGACATTTGCTGTTTGTGATATATATAAATGACTTAGATGAAAATGTAGATGGGTGGGTTAGTAAGTTTGCAGATGACACAAAAGACCAGGGGAGCTGTGGATTGTATAAGAAGGTTGTCAAAGGATACAGTGGGCAGTTGCAGATATAGGTGGAGAAATGGGAGGTGGAGTTTCATCTGAGCAAGTGTGAGGTGTTGCATTTTGGGAAATCAAATGTTTAAGGAAAGTATACAGTTAATGACAGGACCCTTAACAGCATTGATGTACAGGGGAATCTTGGGGGTCAAGTCCATAGCTCCCTGAAAGTAGCCACACAAGTAGATAGGGTGGTAAAGAAGGTGCATGGCATTCTTGCCTTTATTGATCGGGGCATTGAGCACAAGACTCAGGAAGTAATGTTGTAACTTTATAAAGGAGATGTGAGGGGCAAGTTTTTTAGACAAAGAGTGGTAGGTGCCTGGAATATGCTGCCTGTGGTGGTGGTGGAGGCAGATATGAAGGGACATTTAAGAGACTTTTAGATAAGCACATGAATAAGCAAGGAATGGAGTGATATGAATCATTGACAGGCAGAAGGGATCAGTTTAATTTGGCGTCATGTTCGGCACAACATCATGGGCCGAACGGCCTGGTCCCTGTGCTGCACTAGTCTATGTTCAATGCCCAAACTACTCAAACTGTCCTCATAAGACAATCCTTCCATACCCGGTATCAGCCGAGTAAACCTACTTTGGACAGCCTCCAATGCCAGGTTTGCCTTTCCCTATCTTTTCTCTCTCTGTGAGTCCCATCTCCAAGTATTCTATTTACCTATCTATGTTTTTGTTCCAGAATATTTTTCCTTAAATAACGGACCCAGAACTGTTCACCGTATTCTAACTGTGGTCTGACCAGTGCCTCATATAATTTTAGTAAAGCCTTCCTACTTTTCTATTCCATTTTCTTTAAAATTAAAGCCAAAATTCCGTTTACCTTTTCTAATACCCACTGAACTCAATTGCCAGTTTTTGTGATTTATGTACAAGGATTCTAAAATTCCTCTCTTCTGAAGCTTTCTGCATTCTTTCTCCATTTAAATAATATTCATCTCCAACACTGTTCCTGCCAAAATACGTTGCCTCACATTTTTCTTCCTATCAAGTTTTTGCCCACTTGCTTATTCTGTCCATAATCTTTGTGTCATCCTTATCCTATTTCCAGTGGGAAATCTACCATCTTGGCTATAATACATTTACTTTCCTCATCCAAGTCATTAATATATATTGTAAATAACTGTGGCTCCACTGATCATTGTGACATACCACTAGTTACAGACTGTCATCCTGAAAATGCCTCCTTATTGCAACTCTCTGTCCTCTATTAGATAGCCAATCCTCTATCCATGCTAACATACCATCTCCAACACCATAGGCTCTTTTCTTATTAAGAAGCCTAATGAGTAGTACCTTATCAAACACCTTCTGAAAATCCAAATATACTACTTCCACTGCTTCCTCTTTATCGATCCTGCTTGTAACCTCCTCAAAGAATTCTAGTAAATTTGGTAAGCATGAATACCCCTTCATGAATAATGCTGACTCTAATCTTATTACATCCTTTATTATAGACTCCATCATTTCCTGACAACATGTTGATGTAACTGGACTATTGATTTTTTTTTTGTTTTTTATTTCCTTTCCTCTTTAATGGTGTTGTTTTGGCAGTTTTCCAAACCTTCTGGGACTTTGAGTAAAAAAGGAATTCTGGTGCATCATTTGTGCATCCATTGTCTCTGGAGCAGCTTTCTTTAATATCCCAAGATGTATCCCATCAGATCCAAGGGATTTATTGGTCTTTAGCCCTATTAGTTTCTCAAGTACTTTTTCCTCTAGCTATGGTTATTGTATTTATTTCCTCTCTTCATTTTGCCCCTTGAATATTTAGTACTTTTGGAACATTATTAGCTTCTTCTGCTGATGTAAAGCATTTATTCAACTCCTCTGCCATTTCCTGGTTCCCATTACTATTTCTTCAGCTTCATTCTCTGACGGGATTACGCTTGCTTTGGCTTCCCTCTTCCTGTTTATATATTTAAAACAGTGCTTCCAGTCCATCTTGATATCATTTGGAAGCTTACTCTCAAGTTATTTTCTTTCTTTTTTTTGTCGCCTTTTCATGGTTTTTAAAACTTTTCCAATCCTGTGGTTTACCACCAGTCTTTGCAACATTATATGCTTTTTCTTTCAATTTGATGTTGTCCTTAACTTCCCTGGTTAACTATGGTTGGCTTAACCCCTTCCTAGAATCTTTCTTCCTCACTAGAATATGTTTTTGCTGTGGACCATGAACTATTTTCTTAAATGTCTGCCGTTGTTAATCAACTATCTTTGCTGCTAAATTTCTTCCACACTCCACTCCTGCAGGTTCTGCCCTCATTCCTTAGTATTCTAAGTTTAGCACAGTTGTTTCTGACCCAAGTTCTTCCTCTCAAACTTATCCTAAATTCTACCAAGTTATGGTCACTGCTTCCTACGGATCATTTGCACTAACATACTTATTAAACCTGTTTTATTATGCATCACCAGATCAAAAATAACTGGATTACTGGTTGGATCCACAACATATTGTTCTGGGAAACTGTCCTGTTTACACTCTGTCAATTCTTCATCATGGCTTTCTCTGCAAATCTGACTATCCCAATCTACATGAAGACTAAAGTCACCTATGAATATGCTGCCTCTGTTATATGTTACGACGCGGAGACAGACAGTCAAATCAAATCAAATCAACCTTCCAACCTCTATATATCCAACACAGTTGAAATAAAACCTTCAAAGACCCTTAAAATTGATCCAGATTACCATAAGATATAGAAGCAGAGTTAGGCTACTCAGTCAATCCAGTCCGCTCAGGCATCCTGTCATGGCTGATATGTTTCTCAAGCCCATTCTCCTGTCTTCTTCCCATAACCCCTGATCCCCTTACTAATCAAGAACCTATCTACCTCTGTCTTAATGACGTGGCCTCCACAGCCCTCTGTGGCAATGAGGTTCACAGATTCACTACGTTCTGGCTGAAGAAATTCCTCATCTCAGCTCTAAAGGTTCATTGCTTCACTCAAAGGTTGTGTTCTCAGTCCTAGTTTCTCCTACTAGCTGAAACAACATCTCCACGTCCACACTGTTCAGGCCTCCAAGCATTTTGTAAGTTTCAATGAAATTCCCCCCTCATCCTTCTGAACTCCATCAAGTACAGAACCAGAGTCCTCAACTACTCCTCATATAACAAGCCCTTAATCCCCAGGATCATTCTTGTAAACCTCCACTGGGCCCCCTGCAATACCAGCATATCCTTCCTTAGATAAAGAGCCCAAAATTGCTCACAATATTCCAAATGCGGTCTAACTAGAGCTTTATAAAGCCTCAGCAATACATCCCTACTCTTGTGTTCTAGTCCTCTCAAAAAGAATGCTAACACTGCATTGTCCTTCCTAACTGCTAACTAAACCAGCATGTTAACATCATGAGAATCCTGAACTAGGACTCCTAAGTCACTTCGTGCTTCAGGTTTCTGAAGCCTTTCCCCATTTAGAAAATAGTCTATGCCTCCACTCTTCCCACCAGAGCAGAAACCTCACACTTACCCATATTGTAATCCATCTGCCACTTCTTTGCCCACTCTCCTAGTTTGTCCAAGTTCTTCTGCAGTCTCCTCACTTTCTCAACATTACCTGCCCCTCCACCTACCTTAGTCTCATCTGCAAACTTAGCAATAATGCCCTTAGTTCCTTTATCCAGATCGTTAACAAATAATGTGAATCATTTTGGTCCCAGCACCGACCCTGCTGGAACTCTACCAGTCACTGGCTTCCATCTTGTAAAAGACACATTTAACTCCACTCTCTGCCTTCTGCCAGTTAGTCATGCTTCTATCCATGCCAGTACCTTGTCCCTGACACCATGGGCTCTTTTATTTAGCAGCCTCCTGTGCATCACTGTGTGCAAGGCCTTCTGGAAATCCAGAGAGATCACATCCACTGGCTCTCCTTTGTCTAACTTGCTCATTACCTCCTCAAAGAATTCTAACAGAATTGTCAGGTCTGGCCTCTCTTGATGAAGACATATAGACTCAGCTCTATTTTAAAATCCTCTTTCGAGTACTTGGGGTGGTTCAGTGGTTAGCACTGCTACTTCAGAATGTCAGGATTTGATTCCAGGTTTGATTCCACCCTCGGGTGACTATCTATATGGAGTTTGCACTTTCTCCCCGTGTCTGTGTGCATGTGTTTCTGCTGGGTGATCCAGTATCCTCCCACAGTCCAAAGATGTGCAGGTTAGGTGGATTGGCCATGCTAAATTGCCCGCAGTGTTCAGGGATGTGTAGATTAGGTGTGTTGTGGGAAATGCAGGGTTTAAGGGGATCGGTCTTGGTGAAATGCTCTTCAGAGGGTTGGTGTGGACTTGTTGGGCCAAAGGCCCTGTTACCACACTGTAGGGATTCTATGATACAATGCCTTTATGAGGTGTATTTTGTCAATTTTCTTTGGAGAGGCTTTCAGACAGAGGCAACAAGCTGTCTATTGACATCCCATAAAGTAAACAACTTGTGAGGCCTTGGTTTTTTTTAGTTGGAACAATAGAAGCCGCTTGAATGGTTGGGGTCAAGTTCTTACAGAACCAGGATTTTTAGTTTTAGTTTTCAGCAGCTGCTGTTGGGTTCTTGAAGCTGGATGTGGAATCTGTTTTTTGCCTCTTTCCATTACAGCGAGAAGTTCTCTTCCTGCTGCTAGAATTGCATGTGAGACAATCTGTTTTACTGAAATTGCCTTTGTCAAGGATGTGTTTATGAGATGTTACTAATTTGGAACAGTTACTGTTTAGCAATTAAATAATCTATTATTCTGCTCATTTTTCCAGTAGAGTTGTTATTCCAATTTTTTCTTTCTTTTGTTTTTTTTTTAACTGTAGTATATGAATAAATGTGATTTGCTTCAAATCTGGTAGTTTGGCCAATTGAATTGCATCCGGAATGTAATGCCTGGCACTTGCCTTCAAAGTAAGAAGAAGTTAGGGTCCAGTCTATCTTCTTAACATATTTTGAGGGGGTTTGGTTTGGTCCATAACATACTCCGCAATCTCATCCTTAATAATAGTCTCTAAACTCTTCCCAACAACTGAGGTCAGGATAACCAGCCTATAATTTCCATTTTCTGCCTCCCTCCCTTCTCAAACAGGGATGTTACAATAGCCATTTTCCAGTCCTCTGGAACTCTCCCTAAATAAAGTGATTCCTGAAAGATCACCACCAATGCCTCCACAATCTCCTCAATGATCTCTTTCAGAACTCTGGGGTTCAGTCCATCTGGTCCAGGTTATTTATCCACTTTCAAACCTTTCAGCTTCCCCAGCACCTTCTCCTTAGTGATGGCCATTACAGTCACCTCTGCCCCCTGACTCTCTTGAAGTTCTACTATGCTACTGTGTCTTCCACTGTGAAAACTGATGCAAAATACCTATTCAGCTCTTCTGCCATTGCTTCATTCCCCGATACTACTGCTTCAGCTACATTTTCCAGCCGTCCACTCTTGCCTCTCTCTTACCGTTTACATATCTTTTTAAAAAACTTTTGCAGTCTTCTTTTGTATTTCTAGCTAGCTTACCCTCTATTTCATCTTCTCTCCCCAGTTGCCTTTTTTAGTTGTCTTCTGCTGGCTTTTAAAGGCTTCCCACTAATCTTCACCACATTGTATACTTTTTCTTTTGCTTTTATGCTGTCCCTGACTTGCCTTGTTAGCCATTGTTACCTCGTCCTCCCCTTAGTATGTTTCTTTTTCCTTGGGATGAATTTCTGCAGTGCCTCCTAAAATACCCCAGAAACACCTGTCATTGCTGCTCTACCATGTCTTCCTTATTATGTTCCCCTTCCAATCAACTCTGATCCCAGTGGTCCTAACTAGATTGTATGAATAGCCAATTCCAGGCTTTGTGAATAATCAATTTCAGACTCTGGGTTTGTAGCTTAAACAAAAGACTTTTCAATTTAGTAAGAGGGCAACAAAAAAAGAAATAAGGAGGGAGAAGATTAAATATAAGGGTGAGCTAGCCAGTAATATAAATGAAGACTGTAAGAGTTTCTCTTGCAAAAGAGAGGCAAAAGTGGACATTGGACCACTGGAAAATGACAGTGGAGAGATAATAGTGGGGAACAAGGAAATGGCTGAGGAACTGAATAATTACTTCCCAAAAATTCAAGAGAGTCAGGGGGCAGAGCTGAGTATGGTGGCCATCACCAAGGAAAAGGTGCAGTAAAACTGACTGGCCTGAAGGTGCACAAACCACCTGAACCAGATGGACTACACTCCAGAGTTCTAAAGGAGATAGCTGAAGAGATAGTGGAGGCGTTAGTGGTGATCTTTCAGGAATCACTAGAGTCAGAGAGGGTCCCTTACTGGAAAATCACTAATGTGACACACCTGTTTAAAAAGGGAGTAAGGCAAAAGACGGAAAATTATAGGCTGATTAGCCTAACCTCGGTCATAGGTAAGATTTTGGAGTCCATTGTAAAGGGTGAGATTTATGAATATTTGGAAGTATATGGTAAAATAGGGCAAAGTCAGCATGGTTTCATCAAGGGGAGGTCATGCCTGACAAATCCGCTAGAATTCTTTGAGGAAGTAACGAACAGGGTAGACCAAGGAGAGCCAATGGATGTTATCTACCTGGACTTCAAGAAGGCCTTTGACAAGGTGCCTCACAGGAGGCTGCTTTGTAAGAGAAGGGCCCATGGTGTTAGAGGCAAGGTGCTAGCATGGGAAGAAGATTGGCTGTCTGGCAGAAAGCAGAGTGTGGAGCTATAGGGTCTTTCTCAGGATGGCAGCCGGTGACAAGTGGTATTCCACAAGGGTCAGTGCTGGGACCACAACTTTTCATTTTATACATTAATGATCTAGATGAAGGAACTGTGGGCATTCTGGCTACGTTTTCAGATGATACAAAGATAGGTGGAGGGACAGGTAGTATTGAGGAGGTGGGGAGGCTGCAGAAGGATTTTGACAGGTTAGGAGAGGGGGCACAGAATTAGCAGATGGAGTACAATGTGGGAAAGTGTGAGGTCATGCACTTTGGTAAGAAGAATAGAGGCATGGACTATTTTCTAAATGGGGAGAAAATTCAGAAGTCTGAAGTGCAAAGAGACTTGGGAGTTCTAGTCTAGGATTCTTGGTAAACTTGCAGGTTGAGTCAGTAGTCAGGAAGGCAAATGCAATGTTGGCATTTATTTTGAGAGGACTTGAATATAAAAGCAGGGATATACTACTGAGGCTTTATAAGGCTCTGGTCAGGCCACATTTGGAGTATTGTGCACAGTTTTGGGCCCCACATCTCAGGAATGATGTACTGGTCCTGGAGCGGGTTCAGAGGAGGTTCACAAGAATGGTCCCAGGAATGGAAAGCTTAACATATGAAGGACTCTGGAACTGTACACATTGGAGTTTAGAAGGATGCGGCGGGGAGGGGGATCTAATTGAAACTTACAGAATACTGAATGGCCTGTGCAAAATGGACGTTGGGAAGATGCTTCCATTGGTAGGAGAGTCTAGGACCCGAGGGCACAGTCTTAGAGTAAAGGGAAGACCTTTCAGAACAAAGATAATACGAAACTTCTTCAGCCAGAGCGTGGTGAATCCATGGAATTCACTGCCACAGAAGGCTGTGGAGGCCAGGTCATTGAGTATATTTAAGACTGAGATAGATAGGTTCTTAATTATCAAGGGGATCAAGGGTTATGGGGAGAAAGCTGAAGAATGGGTTGGAGGAACTTATCAGCCATGATTGAATGGTGGAGCAGACTCAATGGGCTGAATGGCCTAATTTCTGCTCCTATGTTTTATGGTCTTATGGTCTTATTAACAATACAATAACTTTAGCAAATCAGTGATTTGAACCCAAGTGTTGTTGTTTTCAGCCCTATTCACACAAAAGACAGACAAACAAGCACAGTTAAGGGATAAATTAACAAAACTGTAACAGGTTATTTAAATGTTTTATGTGTTGTATTGTTCTATGGGCATATGTGATTGTTTCTTCATTAATTTGCTGAAGTCATCAGTCAGGATCCCCTTTTCAGTTCACTCTCAGGAAGTATCAGAAATACTTATAACGTAACTTCTTTCCCCTGAACTTCCAATCGCTGATAGTGGGACATTAGACTGGAAGCTTGCAAATCTTCATGCTGTAGTATCAAAAGCCATAATCTTTCTCTTAGAAAACCCCAGTTCAAACTCTCCAGCCCCTGCCTGTGATTGACCATTATGTTCTCTCTTAGACTTGCTGGCAATAATTCCCAGGTACTGAATTTGTTAATGGTCAACATCTGCTATCTGACGTGACACACTACTCTCCATGATGTCAAAGACTCTGTAGAATCCAACCCGCAATTAACTTCTAGCCTGACCTCACAAACAGTGCTAGTAGGAACTGCAGATGCTGGAGAATCTGAGATAACAAGGTGTGGAACTGGATGAACACAGCAGGCCAAGCAGCGTCAGAGGAGCAGGAAGGCTGACGTGTCGGGCCTAGACCCTTCATCAGAAATGGTGGAGGGGCAGGGGGTTCTGAAATAAACAGGGAGACAGGGGGAGGTGGATAGAAGATGGATAGAGGAAAAGATAGGTGGAGAGGAGACAGACCAGTCAAAGAGGCGGGGCTGGAGCCAGTAAAGGTGAGTGTAGGTGGGGAGGTAGGGAGGAGAAAGGTCAGTCCAGGGAGGACGGACAGGTCAAGGGGGCGGGATGATGTTAGTAGGTAGGAGATGGGGGTGGGGCTTGAGGTGGGAGGAGGAGATAAGTGGGAGTAAGGACAGGTTAGGGAGGCGGGGACGAGTTGGGCTGGTTTTGGGATGCGGTAGGGGGAGGGGAGATTTTGAAGCTTGTAAAGTCCACATTGATACCATTGGGCTGCAGGGTTCCCAAGCGGAATATGAGTTGCGGTTCCTGCAACCTTCCGGTAGCAGCGTTGTGGCACTGCAGGAAGCCCAGGATGGACATGTCGCCTGCGGAAAGGGAAGGGGAGTTGAAATGGTCCTCACCCTCAACAACTTCTCTTTCAATTCCTCCCACTTCCTACAGACAAAGGGGGTGGCCATGGGTACTCGCATGGGTCCAAGTTATGTCTACCTCTTTGTAGATTACGTGAAACAATCCCTGATCCGAACCTACACTGGCCCTAAACCCCACCTCTTCCTCCATTACATTGATGACTGTATCGGTGCCGCCTCGTGCTCCCACGAGGAGCTCGAATAGTTCATCCACTTCACCAACACCTTCCATCCCAACCTTAAGTTCACCTGGACCATCTTTAATACCTCTCTCTCCTTCCTGGACCTCTCTGTTTCCATCTCTGGCAACCACCTAGAAACCGATATCCATTTCAAGCCCACCGACTCCCACAGCTACCTAGAATACACCTCCTCCCACCCACCTTTCTGCAAAAATGCCATCCCCTATTCCCAATTCCTTCGCCTCTGCCGCATCTGCTCCCAGGACAAGGCATTCCACTCCCGTACATCTCAGATATCCTCATTTTTCAAGGACCGCAACTTCCCCCCCTCAGTGTTCGAGAACGCCCTTGACCATGTCTCCTGCATTTCCCACGACTCATCCCTCACACCCCCTCCCCGCAATAACAACCAAAACAGAATCCCCCTTGTCCTCACGTACCACCCCACCAACCTCCGGATCCAACGCATCATCCTCTGACACTTCTGCCATCTGCAATCCAACCCCACCACCAAGGACATTTTACCCTCCCCACCCTTATCTGCTTTCCGGAGGGACCACACTCTCCGTGAGTCCCTTGTCCGTTCCACACTCCCCTCCAGCCCCACCTCACCCGGCACTTTTCCCTGCAACCGCAGGAAGTGCTACACCTGCCCCTACACCACCACCCTCACCCCCATCCCAGGCCCCAAGAAGACTTTCCACATCAAGCAAATGTTCACCTGCACATCTGCTAATGTGGTATACTGCATCCGCTGTTCCCGTTGTGGCCTCCTCTACCTCGGGGAAACCAAGCAGAGGCTTGGGGACCGCTTTGCAGAACACCTACGCTCGGTTCGCACTAACAACTGCACCTCCCAGTCGCGAACCATTTCAACTACCCCTCCCATTCCACAGGCAACATGTCCATCCTGGGCCTCTTGCAGTGCCACAACAATGCCACCCGAAGGTTGCAGGAACAGCAACTCATATTCCGCTTCAGAACCCTGCAGCCCAATGGTATCAATGTGGACTTCACAAGCTTCAAAATCTCCCCTCCCCCTTTCGCATCCCAAAACCAGCCCAGTTCGTCCCCGCCTCCCTAACCTGTCTCTCCTCCCACCTCAAGCCCCACCCCCATCTCCTACCTACTAACCTCATCCCGCCCCCTTGACCTTCCGTCATCCCTGGACTGACCTATCTCCTCCCTACCTCCCCACCTCCCCACCTACACTCACCTTTACTGGCTCCATTCCCGCATCTTTGACCGGTCTGTCTCCTCTCCACCTATCTTCTCCTCTATCCATCTTCTATCCACCTCCCCCGTCTCCCTGTTTATTTCAGAACCCCCTTCCCCTCCCCCATTTCTGATGAAGGGTCTACGCCCAAAACGTCAGCCTTCCTGCTCCTCTGATGCTGCTTGGCCTGCTGTGTTCATTCAGTTCTACACCTTGAGACCTCATAAACAGTTTGTTTGTTCTTTTTTTTCAAACAAAAGCTGCTGCCCACAACCCAAAGGTTGAGCTCACAGTTCCAAACCAAAATCAATAAAAGAATAAAATAAGAATAATCAACAAACAGCGAGGCTTCTAACAACGTGTCCTCATTATCTCTTGATTTATTTTCTTTCCCACCGTATTGTTAGGGGTTCATAGTATTCTCTTTCTAGTATCTTCTTTCCTTTTTTATTTCTTACCTCTACCCATTTGGATTCTACATATCATTCAAGATCATTCCTTGCTATTGCACTTATTCCACCCTGTACTAACAATGTTACCCACCAGCCTTCCTTCCCGCCTGTCCTTTTTAAAATTCACATACCCCTGAATATTTAGTTCCCAGCTTTGATCTCCTTGTAACCATGTCTCTATAATGCAAGATCAAGCCCATTAGCCTATATTTGCGCTGTCAATTCATTTACTTTGTTCCATATACAACACACATTCAAGAAAAGAGGCATTAATTTACCACTTTTTCTCCCAATAATCCTTTCCCTGGCTGTTTTTCTGTTTGCATCCTTGATACCATCCTGACCCAGTCTGGATATCATTTTCCAAACAGCTGCTCCTCTGATGCTGCTTGGCCTGCTGTGTTCATCCAGCTCTACACCTTGTTATCTCAGCTGTCCTGTTATGCTGCCATATCCTCTTGGTTTGGAAGCCTACATTTCCCCCCTCTCAAACTTTACTCCACTCTAGTTATTTTAAAGCCCCAGTTGTTTGATCCACTAAGACCCTGGCCCCAGCATAGTTCAAGTAAATCCCATCACACCTGACAGTTCCCTTCTACCTCAGTACTGGTATCGCTGCCCCGTAAATAGAAACCTATTCCATCCACATCAATCTTTGAACCATGCAACTAATTGACTTTATTCACCCGTTGTCAATTTGCACACGGCTCAGGTAGTAATCCTGAGATTATTGCCATGTTCTGCTTTCAATTTAGCTCCTAATTTTAGCTGTTCAAGATCTTTCAGTCAAATCTCCTTACCCGTTCTCTCAACGTTGCTGGTACCAAAGTGGATGATGACCACTGGACTCCTCCCCTCCCTTTCCAAGTTCTTCCCCAGGCCCAAGGAGATGTCCTTAACCCTGGCACCAGGGAGGCGACAGAGCCTTTTGGATTCAAGGTCACTGCTGTAGGGAATTCCATTTCCCCAATTATACTGTCCCCTACCACAATTACATTCCTATTTCATCTCCCCCTCCCCCCACCCCCACAGATTTGTTCCCTTTACCATGTTGCTGTGGTCAGTTTGCTCATCCTCCCTGCAGTCCCCACTCTTGTCCTCACAGCTTGCAAGAACTTCATAAATGTTGGACAAATGCAGGGATTAAGGCTTCTCAATTATAACCCACAGGTCCTCACACCTGGCTCACCTGCACTCATGTCCTCCTGCCCCTGATCACAGACCAATTTTGAATTACCTAGTCTTAGGGGTGTGACTGCCCTCTGGAACAAAGTGTCCAGGTAGCTGTCCCCTTTCCTGATATGACACAATATCTGCAGCTCAGATTCCAGCTCCTCAACTCAAAGCTAGCTTCTCAAGTTGCAAATACTTACTACTGATGTGTTCGTTCTGAATCACTTTGGTGTCCAGCAGCTTCCACTTGTTACAGCAGCAACACAACACCTGACCTGCCCATCATCACCATGATATTTGATTTAAATTAATGACTCGAGATTCCATTCTCTTTACATTTCACTACAATATTTCATTTACTTAAATTAAAAAGAAAAAGGAACCACTGGTATCAATCTAATATTTAAGCAGCTATTTTTAAGAGGAGAGAGAAAGAAAACACTGGAGACCTAATCACAAACTGGAGCCCTGACTTTTACTTTAAAGACGAGAAATATTCACTAGTCCTACTCGCCATACAGCTTCTTTCCCTGTACTCGCATTAAGCTTTGTTTTGTGACATCAATCTGCCATGAAACTCAACGCAGATCAGCCTCTTGTTTCATGCCTCTTATCCTTTCCTACTCATCTCTTGCTCTGTAGTGTTTATTCTTTCAATGAACCTTAGGTAAAGCATCCCTTTCTCCTTTTCATTCTGAATTTCAACATTGAACCAAATTTCCTAACGGTGTAGTCAGTAACTCACATGGCTTTTGTCTTACTCGGGTGCAGACCTGTCTGCCAGTAAAAATAGTTTGTCCTTATCCTACATCATCAAAACGTCCTGATGACTAGTAAACCCTCCACTAAATCCTCACGCAATCTTCTCTGGTCAAAAAAGACAACTGAGCATCTCCCTGCGACTCCGTCAGCTTTCCTGCTCCTCTGATGCTGCTTGGCCTGCTGTGTTCATCAGCTCTACAACTTGTTATCTGAGTATCTCCACTTAGATTAATGTCCTTATTGCTGGCATCATTTTGGTAAATCTCCTCTGCACCTTCTACTAAACCTTTACATACTTCCCAAAGTGTGGTACACAGATTTAGATACAATATTCCAGCTGGGGCCAGACAGGACTTTACACAGGTTTAACATCACTTCCTTGTTCATGTAAACTTTCTTCTGCTGATAAAGACCCCAGACATGTTTTTAAGAAACCATCTCAACTATTTCTTCAATGGTTTCATTACTTATTACCCCAGCACACTCTGTTCTCAAAACACATTTAGAATTGTACTTCTTATTTAATATTTTCTCTCCTTATTCTTCCTACAAAAATGTTTCACTCCACACTCTACTGCCTAAATCCCATTGGCCAATGATCTATCTATTTCTCCGGTCTATGTCCCCCTACAGTCTGTTATTATTCATCACACAGGCTGGTTCCCAGTTGTCTGCACTAGTCTCAGATGATTTTGCTGTATTGGAGATTTGATATAGTTTGCAGGGAATTAATGAGAATGCTTCTGAGTGAGACAGTTAGTCCAACATGTCTTCTGGCTAAAGCTGAAAGCATAGATTTATGCCACTTTTAGGAAATGGTGAAGTTGTCAGTTCAAATCTCACTCCAGGATTTTGGTAAAGCATTGTAAGCTGTGATTATACCGCAATGTTCAGTGAGTGCAGCACAATCAGAGGTCTTTCAGATGAGGCTTTAAACTTATGGTCTTGGAGACGAGCGTAAATGATTCTACAGCACTGTTTCAAAGAAAAGATTGAATTATGTCTCGTGTTCTGGACAATATTTATCCCTCAATCAACATCACAAAAACAAAATCACCTGATCATGATCACATTGCTGTTTTTGGGACCTTGCTGTGGGAACATTGGCTACAGCATTTTCTACACTGCAACAGTGACTGCACTTCAAAACTACTTTACTGGCTGTACGGAGCTTTGGGATGTCCTGACATGGTGAAAGGAGCTATATAAATTCAAACTTTTGTTTCCTTTTTATGCTATTACCTGCTGAACATTAAAGTTGTTCTGTGCCTGAATCCCATCGATAGGGCCATCGACCCTCCGATTCGGCCTCCGAGACCTTGTGCCTCTGCTACATGGGGGGAAGATCAAACAAAGTATGCAAAGGAAAAGGAGACGGATAGATCGCATGGTTTGGAGACAAGGCAGGTCCAGCAAACAATTTGGCATTTTCACTGCATAGAGCAATATTAACTCATGACAAAGGTCAGCTCTGGTTTAACATTAAAGGAACTGCAGCCTTAGTGATAGGTTTGAATCCCAGCCAAGTTCTCTTAAATATCCCTCAGCCACATCCTCCCACAATCCCAGCTAGCCACCCTCTCTCCATATTCCTCAATTCCACTTTCTTTCTGAATTTTGTTTTATTCATTCAGGTTGTGGGCATTTCTGTCTAGGCTAGGCTAGCTTTTATTGCCTAATTACCCACAGGGCAGTTAAGAGTCAACCTCATTGCTGTGGGTCTGGAGTCACACGTAGGCCAGAACAGGTAAGAATGGCAGATTTATTTCCCTTAATGAATTAAATTGGGCTTTTACAACAATCAACAATCACCAGCTGCCATGGTAGGATTCAAACACTTGTTCCCAGAACATTAACCTGAGGCTCTGAATTACCAGTCTGAGTATAATGTGGGTAAGAGGGATTTTGACAAAAAGAATTTTAAAAAAGGCATGTTTTCTAAATGGCTAGAGGTTGCAGAGCTCTAAGATGCAGGAAAGGCAATGGAAAAGTGGTAATATCAGTGCTCTATAATCCAGAAATGTAGCTAATGTTCTGGGGCCCAGGTTCGAATCCTGCAAATGACAGATGGTGGAATAAAATTCAAGTAAAAAAATCTACTGATGACCATGAAACCATTGTAGAATGTCAAGAAATACCCATCTGGCTACCAATTCCCTTCAGGAAATGAAATCTGCCATAATCATCTCGAAAGGAATAATTTGATTAGGGATAGTCAACATGGTTTTGTGAAGGGTAGGTCGTGCCTCACAACCCTTATTGAGTTCTTTGAGAAGGTGACCAAACAAGTGGATGAGGGTAAAGCAGTTGATGTGGTGTATACGGATTTCAGTAAAGCGTTTGATAAGGTTCCCTACGGTAGGCTATTGCAGAAAATACGGAGGCATGGAATTGAGGGTGATTTAGCGGTTTGGATCAGAAATTGGCTAGCTGTAAGAAGACAGAGGGTGGTGTTTGATAGGAAATGTTCATCCTGGAGTTCAGTTACTAGTGGTATACCACAAGGATCTGTTTTGGGGCCACTGCTGTTTGTCATTTTTATAAATGACCTGGATGAGGGCGTAGAAGGATGGGTTAGTAAATTTGCGGATGACACTAAAGTCAGTGGAGTTGTGGATAGTGTGGCAGGATGTTGCAGGTTACAGAGGGATATAGATAAGCTGCAGAGCTGGGCTGAGAGGTGGCAAATGGAGTTTAATGCGGAAAAGTGTGAGGTGATTCACTTTGGAAGGAGTAAGAGGAATGCAGAGTACTGGGCTAATGGTAAGATTCTTGGTAGTGTGGATGAGCAGAGAGATCTCGGTGTCCATGTGCATAGATCCCTGAAAGTTGCCACCCAGGTTGATAGGGTTGTTAAGAAGGTGTGTTAGGTTTTATTGGTAGAGGGATTGAGCTTTGGAGCCATGAGGTCATGGTGCAGCTGTACAAAACTCTGGTGCGGCCGCACTTGGAGTATTGCATACAGTTCTGGTCGCCTCATTATAGGAAGGATGTGGAAGCATTGGAAAGGGTGCAGAGGAGATTTACCAGGATGTTGCCTGGTATGGAGGGAAGGTCTTATGAGGAAAGGCTGAAGGACTTGAGGCTGTTTTCGTTAGAGAGAAGAAGGTTAAGAGGTGACTTAATAGAGACATACAAGATGATCAGAGGATTAGATAGGGTGGACAGTGAGAGCCTTTTTCCTCAGATGGTGATAGCTAGCACTAGGGGACATAGCTTTAAATTGAGGGGTGATAGATATAGGACAGATGTCAGAGGTGGGTTCTTTACTCAGAGAGTAGTAAGGGCATGGAATGCCCTGCCTGCAACAGGAGTAGACTCGCCAACTTTAAGGGCATTTAAATGGTCATTGGATAAACATATGGATGATAATGGAATAGTTTCGGTTAGATGGGCTTCGGATTGGTTTCACAGGTTGGCGCAACATCAAGGGCCAAAGGGCCTATACTGCGCTGTAATGTTCCATATTCTATGTTCTATGTTCTATGCTCTATCCTCACCTGGTATGGCCCCATATGACTCCAGACCCACAAAAACGTGGTGGATTCATAACTGAAATGGCTGAACAAGTCACTCAGTTGTATCAATTGTTACGAAGTCTCAACAAAGAAATAAAACCAGATGAACAACTTGGCATTGACCTAGACACCAGAAAAGCCAACAGCAGAAACAGCCCTAATGAGCCTGCAACATCCTCCTTATTAACATCTGGGGGCTAGTGCTAAAATTGGGAGAACTGTCTCACAGACTAGTCAAACAACACCCTGACATAGTCATACTCACCGAATCATATCTGACAGACAATGTCCCAGACACCAACATCACGGTCCCACCAACAGGACTGACCCAGCAGAGGTGGTGGCACAGTGGTATACAGTCAGGAAGGAGTCGCCCTGGGAGTCCTCAACATTGACTCCAGACTTCATGGAGTCTCATGGTAAATGTGGACAAGGAAACTTCCTGCTGATTACCACATACTGTCCTCCCTCAGCTGATGAATTGGTACTCCTCAATGTTGAACAAAACTTGGAAGAAGCACTGAGGATGGCAAGGGACCAAAATGTTCTCTGGGTGGGGGATTTCAATGTCCACCACTAAGAGCGGCTTGGCAGCAATACTACTGAGCTTGAGTTTGATTTATTATTCTCACATGTACCAAGATGTGGTTCTGCACACTGTACAAGCAGATCATACCATACGAAATACATCAGGGTAGCAGAAAAGTGTGCAGAATATGGTGTTATAGTCACAGAGAAGTGCAGAGAGAGAGATCAACATTAACATTTGAGAGATCTGTGGAGAAGAAGCTGTTCTTGAATCTGTTTGTACATTCGTTATACATTCAAACTTTTATATCTTATGCCCGAAGGAAAAACATAGAAGAGAGTATAACTGGATGGGAGGGATCCTTCATTATGTTGGGTTGCTTTCCTATGGCAGCAGGAAGTATAGATGAAGTCAATGGATGGCTCGTTTCCATGATGGGTTGAGCTGTGTTCACAGATCTCTAGTTTCTTTTGGATTTGGGAAGAGCATTCCATGCTGTAATGTATCCAGATAGGATGCTTTCTTTCAAGCAACTATAAAAATTGGTAAACGTCTTTGTGGACATGCTGAATTTCCTCAGCATCCTGAGGAGGTAGAGGTGGTGTGCTTATTGACCATTGCATCAACATGGGTGGATCAGGTCAGATTGTTGGTGATCATCACTTCCAGGAACTTGACACTCTTAACAATCTCCACCTCAGCACCATGGATGCAGACAGGGGTGTGCCCTCCACCCCACTTCCTGAAGTCAATGACCAGCTCCCTCACTTTGCTGGCGTTGATGGAAAGATTGCTGTCTTTACACCATGCCACTGAGCATCTCTTTTGTGTATTTTGTTTTATCGTTGTTTGACATCCATCCTATAACAGTAGTGTCAACAACAAACTTGTAAATGAAGTTGAGGTGGAATTTGGCCACACAGTCATGAATGTATAAAGAGTACAGTAGTGGGCTGAATATGCAGCCTTGCTGGTCACTGGTGTTGAGGATTATCATGGAGGCAGTGTCAAGCTGGCCAGGTCTAAAAGGACATAGTTGGCAGACTGGGTCTGCAACAGGTGGTAAGGAAACCAACAAGAGGGAAAATCATATTTGACCACATCCTTACCAATCTGCCGGCTGCAGATGCACCTGTCCATGACAGTATCAGTAAGAGTGACCATTGCACAGTCCTTGTGGAGACAAAGTCCAGCCTTCACATTGAGAATACCCTCCATCTCATTGTGTTATATTATTACCATGCTAAACGGGACAAACTTCTAACAGACTTAACAACTCAAGACAGGGCATCTATCAGGTGCTGTGGGCCATCAGCAGCAGCAGAATTGTACTCCAGTTCAATCTGCAACCTCATGACCTGGCATATCCTCTAACCAACAATTACCATCAAGCCAGGGGATCAACCTGGCTCAACGGAGAGTGCAGAAGGGCATATCAACATCAGGCATACCTAAAAATCATTCTGGTGAAGCTTTCAAACAGGACAACTTGCATGTCAAACAGCATAAACAGCGAGTGATAGACAGAGCTAACCGACCCTATAACCAACGGATCAGATCTAAGCTCTGCAGTCCTGCCACATCCAGTTGTGAATGGTGATAGACATTTAAGCAACTTATTGCAGGAAGAGGATCCACAAATATTCCCATATTCAATGATGGAAGAGCCCAACGCAACAGTGCAAAAGAGAAGGCTGAAGCTTTTGCAGCAATCTTCAGCCAGAAGTGCTGAGTGTATGATCCATTTTGGCCTCCTCCAGTGGTCCCCAGCATTGCAGATACCAGTCTTCAGCCAATTTGTAGACATTGGAGACTGCAAAGGCTATGGGCCCTGACAACATTCCGGCAATAGTACTGAAGCCTTGTGCTCCAGAATTTATAGTACAGTTACAACACTGATATCTCCCTGACAAATTGGAAAATGACCATGTATGTCTTGTACACAAAAAGCAGGACAAATCTAAACCAGACAATTACTGCCTCATCAGTCTACTCTTGATCATCAGTAAAGTGATGGTAGGGGTCATCAATAGTGCTATAAAGCAGCATATGCTCAGTAATAACCTGTTGAATGATGCCCAGGGCCACTCAGCTCCTGACCTCATTACAGTCTTGTTCAAACATGAACAAAAGAGCTGTATTCCAGAGGTGAGGACAGAGTGACAGCCCCTGGCATCAAGGAGCCCTAGCAAAACTGGAATCAATGTGTATCGGTCGCAAATTCTCCAACGGTTAAAGTCGTACCTGACACATAGGAAAATGGTTATGGTTGTTAGAGGTCAAACATTTAAGCTCCAGGACATCTCTGCAGCAGTTCCTCAAGGTAGTGTCCTAAACGCAACCATCTTCAGCTAATTCATCATTGACCTTTCCTTCCATCACAAGGTCAGAAGTGGGGATGTTAGCTAATGATTGCACAATATTCAGCACCATTCACAACTCCTCAGATACTGAAGCAATCCATGTTCAAATGCAACAAAATCTGGACAATATCCAGGCCTGGGCTGACAAGTAGCAAATAACATTTGCACTACACAAATTCCAGGCAATGACTATCTCCAAAAAGAGAGATTCTAACCACCACTCCTTGACATTCAGTAGTGGTACCAATACCGAGTTCCCCACTGTCAACGTCCTGGAGGTTACCATTGACCAGAAACTCAACTTGACTTGCCACATAAACACAATGGCAACAAAAACAGTTCAGAGGCTAGGAATACTGTGATGAGTGACTCATCTCTGACTCCCCAAAGCCTGTCCAAGACACAAGGTAGGAGTGTGATGGAATACTCCCCAATTGCCTGGATGGGTGCAGCTCCAACAACATTCAAGAAGCTTGACACCATTGAGTACAAAACAGCATTGGTTGGTACCATATCCACAAGCATCCACACCCTCCACCCACTGCAGAAATTAATCAAAGATCCTCAGGTAGCACCTTCCAAACCCACAACCACCTCCATCTAGAAGGACAAGAGCAGCAGATATATGGGAACATCACCACCTGCAAGTTCCCCTCCAAGCCACTCACCATCCTGACTTGGAAATATAACACTGTTGGTTCATTGTCACTGGGCCAAAAACTTAGAATTCCCAATGCAATACTCATGCCCCTGAGTGAATAAACAAGATCTGGATGCCCTAGAGCAGGAACTGCAGAAGGTTATATGAAGGTACATTAAGCAATCATGAGAACTAATAAAGTGTTCTGTTCATGAGGGGAATTGAATGCAAAAGTAAGGAGGTTATGCCTCACTCAGACAGAGTGTTGGTGAGATCATGTTATTACAATGTATAGTAATGCTTACTTTACTTATGAAAGGATGTTAATGAGTTGGAAGCAGTTCAGAGAAGGTTTACTTGACTAATCCCTGGAATGAGCAGATTGCCTTATGAGGAAGGATTAGACAGGCTAGGCCTGTATCCTCTGAAGTTTGGAAGGTGACTAAATTGAACATAAAAGATCCTGAGAGGACTTGACTTGGTATATGTCGCAGGACTCTTCCTCTTGTGGGAGAATCTAGAACTAAGGGCCACAGTTTAAATGTAAGAGGCTGTCCACTTGAGACATAGATGAGGAATTTTTTTTCTCTCAGAGGGTTGAAAGTCTTTGTAATCCCCTTCCTCAAAAGGCAACGGGTGCAGAATTTTTAATTTTTTTAAATGTAGAGATAGATAGATTCTTGATTACCAAGGGATTATCAAGGATATGCAGGAATACAGAATAAGGAAGAACAAAGAACAATACAGCACAGGAACAGGCCCTTCGGCCCTCCAAGCCTGCGCTGACGTGTTTGCCCTTCCATATTCAAACTGTCTTCTCTTACAGGATCCATATCCCTCTATTTCCTTCCTATTCACACATTCGTCCAGGTGTTTCTTGAATGCTGCTACTGTGTCTTCTTCCACCATCTCCTCTGGCAGCACATTCTAGGCACTCACCACACTTTGCATTAAAAATGTGCCTGAAAATCTCTTTTAAACTTTCCCCTTCCACCTTAAACCTGTGTCCCCTAGTAATTGATGCCTTCACCCTGGGAAAAAGCCTCAGACTTTCCACTCAATCCATGCCATTCACAATCTTCTAAACTTCTATCAGGTCACCCCTCAACCACCTGTTTTGCAGTGAAAACAAACCCAGTCTATCCAACCTTTCTTCATAGCTAAAATCCCCCATACCAGGCAACATCCTGGTAAACCTTTTCTGTACGTTCTCCAAAGCATCCACTTCATTCTGGTAGTGTGGTGACCAGGACTGTACACAACATTCCAAGTGTGGCCTAACTAAAGTTCTATAAAGTTGCAGCATAACTTGTCTATTCTTATACTCAATGGTCCTTCCAATGAAGGCAAGTATGCCATAGGCATGGAGTTATATACAGGAGGTAAAAAACAGATCAGCCAATGGTCTTATTGAATGGCGTAGTAAGCTTGAAGGGATGAGTGGCCAACTCCTGTTCCTTGTTCATACATTCACACATTCACCCTTTCGTCATATACCTCAAATGCACCCTCTCCCATATCCCTCAATCCCATTTACCTGCCCTCTCCCTATATCAGGTCTGGGATCTTTAGAATAATTTTGTTTCATCTGTATCCAATTTGCATCATAATAACTTCAAAAATCAAACTAGATTCAACCACATTACCACAAAATTGTAAATTTGTTGATTTGGCATCTTTTTTTTTCCATCAGCTAATACCATCAGTAGATTTTGCATACTACATAATCAAAACACGTTATGTTGAAAGTAATTTTTTTGAAAGATATCGCACAAATGTTTCAGAAATGCAGCTGGAAATTATTTGTCACACTTGAGTAAAAAACAAAATATCCTTCATCATGTAAAAGTTATTTAAGCAATTGTAAAATTGGCCTGAAACCAAATTGGTCCAGTTTTAATATTCTGTCTACCACCAACACAATGAGAAACATTTCCACATTGGAGGTGCATGCAACATTTTACAAAGTAGTATCTCAAGTTGGTCAAAATCTATTTTAATATTTGATGGTGCGATAAATGCAGCTTACGATTGCATCATTTATTTTATTTCCCAAAGCAATATTAATGTCTTTAACAAGATGACATTGAAAATATACGATTTCTGAATGTAAGCAAAATTAGAAAACCAGTAAGTTAGTGAAAGTTAAAAATGGGTGAAGTACTTTTGCTCATTACTTTAAAAATATAATCCAAGCACCATTTTAGGCTGTATTTTTGTGTACGAGGTTTATTCCAAAGAGATAACAGGTTACTGTCCAACCAATCAGGTCAAGCATGAGGAAGGAAACTTCCTGCTGATTATCACATACCCCAGTCTCTCAGCTGATTGTTCAGTCTTCTCCATGTTGAGCAGCACTTGGAGTATACACTGAGGGTGGTAAGGACACAGAATGAGTGGGGGACTTCAATGTCCATCAGTGGGAGTGGCTCAGTATCACTATTACTGACCAAGCTAGTCATGTTATCAACAGTGTAGCTGTGAGATGGAGTCAGCAGCAGGAACCAAGAGGGATAAACATACTTCACCTCATCCTTACCAATCTAACTGTCACAGATGTATCTGTCCAAGACAGTATTGGCAGGAATGACTATTGATGATTCTTGGGATACAAAGTCCGGTCTTCTCATTGGGCATACCCTCCTTCTTGTTGCATAACCACGTGCTAGATGGGATAGATTTCAAAGAGATCTAGCAACACAAACCAGACATCTAAGAGGCGCTGGTGGCCATTAGCAGTAACCTTGTATTTAGCTGCAATCTGTTGCAAAGAATTTATCATGTGCCTTTTTCAAACACAGATGTCAGAAGGTCAAATGAAGTGCAGATTATATGCTGATTACAACAAGCCAAGAAACTTTGTGAGAAAAGTTTTGAAAAGAGAGATGAGTGAATGCTTAATGGCCTATAATTGGAAGTCAAAAGGACTGAGTTTTGAAGGGTGCCTAGCAACACCCTCTGGACATGAAGACAGTAAGGACTACAGACGCTGGAAGCCAAGGTCAATAAATGTGGAGCTGGACTGGCACAGCATATCAGACAGCCTAGACAACAAGGTGCAGGGCTGGATGAACACAGCAGGCCAAGCAGCATCATAGGAGCAGAGAGGCTGACGTTTCGGGCCTAGACCCTTCATCAGAAAAGGGGGAGGGG
>NC_063359.1:917051-919093 GCF_021869965.1 Rhincodon typus
TTTCGGGCCTAGACCCTTCATCAGAAAAGGGGGAGGGGAAGGGGGTTTTGAAATAAATAGGGAGAGAGTGGGAGGCGGATAGAAGAGGGATAGAGGAGAGGATAGGTGGAGAGGAAACAAACAGGTCGAAGAGGCGGGGATGGAGCCAGTAAAGGTGAGTGTAGGTAGGGAGTTAGGAAGGGGATAGGTCAGTCCAGGGAGGACGGACAGGTCAAGGGGGCGGGATGAGGTTGGTCGGTAGGAGATGGAGGTGCGGCTTGAGGTGGGAGGAGGGGATAGGTGGGAGGAAGAACAGGTTAGGGAGGCAGGGACGAGTTGGACTGGTTTTGGGATGCGGTGGGGGGAGGGGAGATTTTGAAACTTGTGAAATCCACATTGATACCATTGGGCTGCAGGGTTCCCAAGCGGAATATGAGTTGCTGTTCCTGCAACCTTCGGGTGGCATCGTTGTGGCACTGCAGGAGGCCCAGGATGGACATGTCGTCTGAGGAATGGGAGGGGGAGTTGAAATGGTTCGCGACTGGGAGGTGCAGTTGTTTGTTGCGAACCGAGCGTAGGTGTTCTGCAAAGCGGTCCCCGAGTCTCCGCTTGGTTTCCCCGATGTAGAGGAAGCCACCCCGGGTACAGTGGATGCAGTATACCACATTGGCAGATGTGCAGGTGAACATCTGCTTGATGTGGAAAGTCTTCTTGGGGCCTGGGATGGGGATGAGGGAGGAGGTATGGGGGCAGGTGTAGCACTTCCTGCGGTTGCAGGGAAAAGTGCCGGGTGTGGTGGAGCTGGAGGGGAGTGTGGAGCGGACAAGGGAGTCACGGAGAGAGTTGTCCCTCCGGAAAGCAGATAAAGGTGGGGAGGGAAAGATGTCTTTGGTGGTGGGGTCGGATTGCAGATGGCGGAAGTGTCGGAGGATGATGCGTTGGATCCGGAGGTTGGTGGGGTGGTACATGAGGACGAGGGGGATTCTTTTTTGGTTCTTGTTGCGTGGACGGGGTGTGAGGGATGAGGTGCGGGAGATGTGGGAGACACGGTTGAGGGCGTTCTCGACCACCGAGGAGGGGAAGTTACGGTCCTTGAAAAACGAGGACAACTGAGATGTACGGGAGTGGGAGCAGATGCGGCATCAACGCATCATCCTCCGACACTTCCGCTATCTGCAATCCGACCCCACCACCAAAGACATCTTTCCCTCCCCACCCTTATCTGCTTTCCGGAGGGGCAACTCTCTCCGTGACTCCCTTGTCCGCTCCACACTCCCCTCCAGCTCCACCACACCCGGCACTTTTCCCTGCAACCGCAGGAAGTGCTACACCTGCCCCCATACCTCCTCCCTCATCCCCATCCCAGGCCCCAAGAAGACTTTCCACATCAAGCAGATGTTCACCTGCACATCTGCCAATGTGGTATACTGCATCCACTGTACCCGGGGTGGCTTCCTCTACATCGGGGAAACCAAGCGGAGACTCGGGGACCGCTTTGCAGAACACCTACGCTCGGTTCGCAACAAACAACTGCACCTCCCAGTCGCGAACCATTTCAACTCCCCCTCCCATTCCTCAGACGACATGTCCATCCTGGGCCTCCTGCAGTGCCACAACGATGCCACCCGAAGGTTGCAGGAACAGCAACTCATATTCCGCTTGGGAACCCTGCAGCCCAATGGTATCAATGTGGATTTCACAAGTTTCAAAATCTCCCCTCCCCCCACCGCATCCCAAAACCAGTCCAACTCGTCCCTGCCTCCCTAACCTGTTCTTCCTCCCACCTATCCCCTCCTCCCACCTCAAGCCGCACCTCCATCTCCTACCGACCAACCTCATCCCGCCCCCTTGACCTGTCCGTCCTCCCTGGACTGACCTATCCCCTTCCTAACTCCCTACCTACACTCACCTTTACTGGCTCCATCCCCGCCTCTTCGACCTGTTTGTTTCCTCTCCACCTATCCTCTCCTCTATCCCTCTTCTATCCGCCTCCCACTCTCTCCCTATTTATTTCAAAACCCCCTTCCCCTCCCCCTTTTCTGATGAAGGGTCTAGGCCCGAAA
>NC_063359.1:919103-927582 GCF_021869965.1 Rhincodon typus
CCCCTCCCCCTTTTCTGATGAAGGGTCTAGGCCCGAAACGTCAGCCTCTCTGCTCCTATGATGCTGCTTGGCCTGCTGTGTTCATCCAGCCCTGCACCTTGTTGTCTCGGATTCTCCAGCATCTGCAGTTCCTACTATCTCTGATTCAATATCAGACAGCCTGCTCCTCGGATGCTGTTTGACCTGCTGTGCTTTTCCAACTCCACATTTATTGACAACAGCCTCTGAACGTTGGGTTTCAGTTCTGCCACTCAATATTCAGCACTATTTGCTACTCCTCAGATACTGAAGTAGTCTGTTTCCATACGCAGCAAGGGCCAGACAATATCCAAACTTCGACAGATAAGACGCAGGTGACATTTGCACAACACAGCTGTCAAGCATTGACCATCTCCAACTAGAGAGTATCTAATCATCTCCCCTTGCTATTCAATTGCATTACCATTGCTATAATCCCCAGTATCAACATTCTGGTTGTTATGACTGACAGAAACTGAACTGGGTCACCTATATAAATACTGTGGCTAAAAGAGCAGGTCAGAGGTAGAGTATCTTGCAGGGAGTAACTCCTGTCTCCCCAAAGCATGTCCACCATCTACATGACAGGACTGTGGTGAAGTACTCCCCACTTACTGGATGGTGCAGCTCCAACAACACTCAAGAAGCTCGACACCATCCAGGACAAAGCAGTGTTCTTGATTGATGCCACATCCACTACCTTTAACATTCATTTCTTGCATCACCTTCTCACAGCGTCAGCAGCGTGTACCATCCACAAGCTACCTGTAACAACTCCTTAAACAGAAACTTATAAACCTATCACCACTACCATTGGGAAAGACAAGGGAATCAGATTCATTACCATTGTTATATTCCCCTTTAAGCCACACACTATCCTGACTTGGAAATATATTTCTGTCCCTTCAGTGTCACTGGGTCAAAATCCTGAAATTCTCTCTTTAGCAGCACAGTAAGTCAGCGCAATATGGACCACAACAGTTCAAGGAGACAGCTCACCAACACCTTTTCCAGCACAATTTGGGATGGGAAATAGGTGCCAATAATGCTCACATCCTCTGAGTAAATAAATAAATAATCAATTCAAAGTGCCTCCAGATATTTCAATGGAGGTGGTGCACAATGTTCTAACATCCTGTGATCTTCCTTGAGTTAATGTAAAGTTAAATATATAACAGGATGGATCTAAACGCAGCAATTTTAAAAGAGATCTATGGGCAAAAAAATACATTTGTGATTGTGACCCAGTGAAACTGGCAGGCTTTGCTCTTTTTTAACGATAAAACTAAAGCAACATCTGACATTTGCACATATGCAGTTAAAAACAGAAATGAAGAAGCTGTTGTCAATGATTTGTCGTTCTAGAGACTGGACAGTTGAGATCCCGCAGATGGAATGTGTTGACACAAACTTCCATTCCCATGCTATTAGTTTCTCTATAAAAGCTCTTGAAAATGTTATACCCAAGTTAAATAGGATGTAATTGGGTAATGGTGTACAATGAATTCCTTGTAAACAACCTCTCTGGCCCTGAAGAAATAATTTTATATTTGAACAATGTCAGATTTCTCATTGTGATTAAAACATCCCATTGTTTTATAAAGAAATTTTTTAAAAAGTCTATTTAAGATATTTCTTCTTCCAACTTAATGCCATGTGTATTCCCAATCTTTATTTTACAATCTGTAAAATGATTAAAAAGTGTAACCTAACTCCCTAGTTTGCTGTCGACAGGAATTATTTAATGTGATTGGTTGCTTAGTCTGCTTGCAGAAACCACTGTCATTGAACCTCACAGTTCACCATGAGATGGAATGGAATTAACACTAGGAAATTTGCAATTCAGCTGGAGCTTCTGTGGATAGTTTTTTTCTCTGAGGTCAGCCTCGAGCACTGTCTTTTTGTCACTGCTTGCAAAATCTGGGATTTTATCACACTCTTTACACCTAGTAAGGGACATTAACATTGGCCCAAGGTATGGAATTTAAGCTGAGGGAGATTGATTTGGCCTCTGTGTAGCTAATGTTCTCAGGAAGAACACAAGATACGTAAACATGGCAATATCAACAACCCATTATCCTTGTGTTGGGCTCTAAAAACATGGATCGAGATATATCTGACTCCCTATTCACCTTCTGCTCCAGAACTAGCTACACCTGGAGCCAAAGTTCTTCCAGTAGCCAGAGTGAGGTTTGGATTAAGAGGAGGGTCTGATGCTGGAAATGTATAAGACGTTGGTTAGGCTGTAGCTAAATTATTGTGTGCAATTCTGGAATCCACATTATGGGAGAGCTCTGATAGCACTGGAGAGGAGATTAACTAGGATGTATACCAGGCACAAATATCCTGGGAGGGAGGTTTGCTCGAGCTATACAGGATGGTTTAAAGTAGATTGGCAGTCGGTGGGGAACCAGATTTGTAATTCAGAGGATGAGGTATTCAGCCTTCCAATAGACACAACAGAGAGTAAGGTTGTTAATAAAGAAATGCAGTTGATGGAGCATTATTGGGGACACAGGGATGGTTTGAAGTGTGTATACTTCAATGCTAGAAGTATCAGAAATAAGGCGGATAAACTTAGAGCATGGGTCAGTACTTGGAACTACAATGTTGTGGCCATTGCAGGAACTTGGGTAACTCAGGGACAGGAATGGTTGTTGGAAGTTCTGGGATTTAGATGCTTTAAAACAAATAGGGAGGGTGGCAAAAGAGGCGGGGGAGTGGCATTGCTGGTCAGGGCTAGTATAGCAGCTACTGAAAGGCAGTTCAAGAATGATATGTATACAGAGTCAGTTTGGGTTGAGGTCAGGAACAAGAAAGGAGCAGTCACTTTGTTGGGGTTTTTTTACAGACCCCCTAATAGTTGCAGAGAAATAGAGGAGCGGATTGGGAGGCAGATACTGGAAAGGTGCAGAAGTCACAAGGTTGTAGTCATGGGTGACTTCAACTTTCTAAATATTGATTGGAAACTTTTTAGTTGTAACAGTTTAGACGGAGTGGATTTTGTCCAGTGCATTCAGGAAGGATTCCTGATACAGTCTGTAGATAGACCAACACGAGGAGAGGCCACTTTAGATTTAGTGCTTGGCAATGAACCGGGCCAAGTGTTAGACCTGTTGGTAGGAGAGCATTTTGGCGGTAGCGATCATAATTCTGTTACTTTTACAATAGCCATGGAAAAGGATACGTACATACAGCAGGGTAAGGTTTATAATTGGGGGAAGGATAATTATAATTCTGTTAGGCAAGAACTTGGTAACATAAAATGGGACCGATGCTGTTAAGGAAGAGCACTATAGAAATGTGGAGATTGTTTAAGGAATGCATACTGCTTGTGATCGATTTGTTTGTCCCTAGCAGGCAGAGAAGATGCAGTCGAGTGAGGGAGCCTTGGTTCTCGAGAGAGGTCGAACAACTAGTTAAGAGGGATGCTTATATAAGGTTTAGGAAACAAGGATTGGAAAACGCTCTAGAGGGATACAAGTTAGCCAGGAAGGAGCTGAAGAAAGGGCTTAGGAGAGCTATAAGAGGGCATGAGAAAACCTTGGCAGATAGGAAAACTCCAAGGCTTTTTACATGTACGTGAGGAATAAGAGAATGACCAGAGACAGGGTAGGGCCAATCAAGGATTGTAAAGGGAATTTGTGCACGGAGCCTAAAGAGATAGGAGAGGTCCCTAATGAATACTTTCCTTCAGTATTCACAACTGAGAGGTTGTGGGGGAGGGGTTGTAGTTGTAGGAGAGGACAGTGTGAAACAGGCTGGTAGGCTAGAGGAGGTCGATATTAGTAGATGTACTAGGAATTTTGAGGAACTAGAAGATAGATAAGTCCCCCGGGCCTGATGGGATTTATCCAAGGATTCTATGGGAAGCAAGGGAAGAGATCGCAGGGCCTTTGGCGATGATCTTTTCATCCTCACTGTCCACGGGTATAGCGCCGGAAGACTGGAGAGTGGCAAACATCATTCCTTTGTTCAAAAAAGGGAATAGGGAGAACCCCGGAAATTACAGGCCAGTTAGTCTTACTTCAGTGGTGGGCAAATTATTGGAAAGGGCTCCGAGAGATAGGATTTATGATCACTTGGATAGGCACAGTTTGATTCGTGATAGTCAGCATAGATTTGGGAGGGGTAGATCTCACAGACTTTCTTGAATTCTTTGAAGAGGTGACCAAACATGTGGATGAAGTTAGAGCAATGGATGTGGTATACATGGATTTAAGTAAAGCGTTTGATAAGGTTCCCCATGGTAGGCTCATGCAGAAGGTAAGGAGGCTTGGGATAGGGGGAAATGTGGCAGATTGGATTCAAAATTGGCTGACCCTTAGAAGACAAAGGGTGGTACTGGACGGAAAATATTCAACATGGTGCTCAGTTACGAGTGACGTACCACAAGGATCTGTTCTGGGTCCTCTTCTATTTGTGATTTTTGTAAATGAATTGGATGTAATAGTGGAAGGGTGGATTAGTAAGTTTGCGGACAATGCAAAGGTGGGTCAAGTTGTGGATAGTGCTGAGGACTGTTCCAGGTTACAAAGGGACATTGATAGGGTGCAGAGCTGGGCTGAGAAGTGGCAGATGGAGTTTAACCCTGAAAAGTGTGAGGTGATTCATTTTGGAAGGACAAACTTGAAAGCAGAATACAGGGTTAATGGAAAGATTCTTGGCAGTGTGGAGGAGCAGAGGGATCTTGGGGTTCATGTCCACAGTTCCCTGAAAACTGCCACCCAGGTGGATAGAGTTGTTAAGAAGGCGTATGGTGTGTTAGCTTTCATTAATAGACGGATTGAGTTCAAGAGCCGTGAAGTTATCCTCCAGCTATACAAAAGCCTGGTTCGGCCACATCTGGAGTATTGTGTCCAGTTCTGATCGCCTCATTACAGCAAAGATGTGGAAGCATTGGAAAAGGTGTAGAGGAGATCTACCAGGATGTTGCCTGGAATGGAGGGAAGGTCTTACGAGGAAAAGTTGAGAGAGCTAGGGCTTTTCTGTTGAGAACGACGAAGGATGAGAGGTGACTTGATAGAGGTGTACAAAATGATCAGACGTAAAGAGTGGAGAGCCAGAGACTTTTTCCTAGGGTGGAGGTAGCTATTACAAGGGGGCATAGTTTTAAAGTGAGTGGAGGTAGATACAGGGGAGACGTCAGAGGTAGGTTCTTTACTCAGAGAGTGTGAGGGGCGTGGAATGCATTGCCGGAGAGGGTGGTGGAGTCGGCCTTATTAGGGGCATTTAAGCGGCTATTAGATGGGCATATGGATGATAGTGTAAGGTAGGGGTGGAGGTTAGATAGACCTTAGGATTAGGGTAAAGGTTTGGCACAACATCGTGGGTCGAAGGGCCTGTACTGTGCTGTACTGTTCTTTGTTCTATGTTCTATGTTGCCTGGGTTGGAGAGTTTTAGTTATGAAGAGAGATTGGACAGACTAGGGTTGACTTCCTTGGAGCAGAGGAGATTGAGAGGAGCATGACTGAGATTACAAAATTACGAGTAGCATAGACAGAGAAGACAGGAAGAAACTTTCCCCCCTTGATGGAGGGATCAATGAGCGAAGATTTAAGGAAAGGTGCAGAAGGTTTGGAGGAATTATGAGGAAATTTTTTTCACTGAGAGGGTGGTAGGAATCTGGAATGCACTGCCTGTAAGGGTAGTAGACACAGAATCCTCTTAACATTTAAGAAGTATTTAGGCATTGCCTTGTGATGCCAAGGCATACAAAGGCTATGGGCCAAGTGTTGGAAAACTGAATTAGGAAGTTAGGTTGTTGTTTTTGCCAGTGCGGATGCAATGGACTGAGGGGCCTTTTCTTGTGCTGTAGATCTTTATGACCCCAACAGAAAGTGATAAATTGTCTAGGGATGCCCTATGCACAAAATGTAGGAGATTAGGTCAGAAGTGCCGATATTTGCTGATAACTGTACATTGTTCAGTCCAATTTGCAATTCCTCAGAAAATGAAGCAGCGTGTACACATCAGCATTAAACTCACAAGCAGAAATAAATGCTTCTCCCACACAAATGCCACATTACAAGCATCTCTATCTTGTCCTGTCCTGAGCTTCAACCGCATCACCATTACTGAATCTCCCACAACCAACATCATAGCTGCAGGGTGGGGGCCGGGGTGGGGGTGCGGGGGAGGGGGTTTCACCACTGAACAAAAATGTGACTTGACCAACTGTACAAACAACAGCAACTCAGGGCAGCAAGCAGCAACTTACTTCCTATCTCCTGACTGACTGAAACATACCCACTATCTACAAGGCACAAGACAGGAGCATGATGGAATATCGCCCCAGGTTGGGTGAATAGCTGATTGGAAGCTTAATAGCATCCAGTGTGGCACAGTGGCTCAGTGGTTAGCATTGCTGTCTCACAGTTCCAGGGACCTGGGTTCAATTCCACCCTAAGGCAACTGTCTGTGTGGAGTTTGCACATTCTCCTGTCATGTTTGCTTGGGTTTCCTCTGGGTGCTCCAGTTTCCTCCCACAGTCTAATGATGTGCAGGCTAGGTGAATTGGCCATACTAAATTGCATGTAGTGTTCAGGGATGTTATGCTTAGGTGGGTTATAGGGGGATGGGTCTGGGTGGGATGCTCTGAGGTTCGGTGTGGACTTGTTGGGCTGAAGGGCCTGTTTCCACACTGTAGGGATTCTATGATTCTATGATCCTCATTCAACACCTTCCATACCTATGACCACTTCCATCTAGAAGGACAAGGGAAACAGATACATGGGAACACCATCAACCTAAAGATTCCCTTCAAGCCACTCATTAACCTGACTTGGAAATATATCACCGTTCCTTCGCAGTGGCTGGGTCAAAATCCTGGAATTCCCTCCCTAACAGCATTGTGGGTCTACATACAGCACATGAACTGCAACGGTTCAAGAAGGCAGCACACCACCACTTTCTCAAGGGCAACTAGGGACGGGCAATAAACAGTCCAGCCAGTGATGCCCACATCCCATAGTGAGTTTTTAAAAAAAATTTGTGAGGTCCAGGTAAGTATGGTGCCAGGTAAGTGGAGTGTTTTATGGTATGTCAGGCTGGATAGGGGTTTGTCACATGTGTTAATGATCTAGGTTTTTGTTGTATGTGGTATGTCGGGGATATTAATTCATCAGTTACCCAAGAGTCAAATGAGATTTTTATTCTTCCAACTTTTGCTGGAAAACTCTAAACTTCACCGCAGCAGAACCACATTCTCCAATTTAAATAGACACTTTTAGAAGATTCCAGGAGTAGGGGAATTGCCCACCAGAAATTTCAATTTCCAAAGAGTCTGCTACCTTAAGGATTTCATGCGGTCCCAATGTGCTATGTAGCCCAAACAACTATTTAGCTGCTGTAACAAACTGTTAATCCTGGCTGTCTATTTAATACAGAGCATGTAAAAGGTATGGGCTAGTGGCTGCATCAAATGCACATTATACCAGTCAACGACAACAGTCTGTGCCTTTTGGAGGGATAAGGAGGAGGGGTAAGGAGGGTAGGGCTTTTAGTCAGGGGCAATATGTGGAAGTGGAAATGTCAAGCAGAAGGGTAGACAGTGGGACATCACATGGAACCTGTCAAGCAGCACATTTTCCAAACAAACTTGTGCAAGATATGAGGGAGGCCATAAAGTTTATTCCTACCTATTCAGTGGGCAAAATTGGCATGACCATATACAATCTCTATTCCTAACAGTATCAAAGGCATGGTTATATACTGCACCATCCGACAGTGCGGCATTCCCTCAGCACTGACCCTCCGACAGTGCGGCATTCTCTCAGCACTGACCATCCGACAGTGCAGCACTCCTTCAGTACTAACCCTCCGACGGTGCAGCACTCCCTCAGTACTAACTCTCCGACAGTGCGGCTCTCCCTCAGTACTGACCCCCCGACAGTGTGGCACTCTTTCAGTACTGACCCTCTGAGAGTGCCGCTCTCTCTCAGCACTGACCCTCAAACAGTGTGGCACTCCCTCAGTACTGACCCTCCGACAGCGCAGCACTCCCTCAGTACTGACCCCCCCAACAGTGCGGCACTCCCTCAGTACTGACCCTCCAAAAGTGCAGCACTCCCTCAGGACTGACCCTCCAACAGCGCAGCACTCCCGCAGTACTGACCCTCTGACAGTGCACCACTCCCTCAGTACTGACCCTCCGACAGCACAGCATTCCCTCAGTACTGACCCTCTGACAGTGCAGCGCTCCCTCAGTACTGACCCTCTGGCAGTGTAGCACTCCCTCAGTACTGACCCTCTGACAGTGCAGCACTCCCTAATATTAACACACCAACAGTGCGGCATTGTCTCAATACTGATCCTCTGAGAGTGCGGCACTCACTTAGTACTGACCCTCCTGGAGTCCATACTCCCTCAGCACTGACCCTCCAGCAGTGCAGCTCTCTCTAAGCACTGACCCTCCAACATGCGGTATTCTTTCATTTCTGACCCTCTGACAGTGCGGTA
>NC_063359.1:927592-934119 GCF_021869965.1 Rhincodon typus
TTCTGTCTGTACTGACCTTCCAACAGTGCGGCACTCCCTCAGTACTGATGGTCTGAAAGTGCAGCACTCCCTCAGCACTGAACCTCTGACAGTGTTGCTCTCCCTCATTACTGACTCTCTGATAGTGCAGCATTCTCTCAGTACTGATCCTCTGACAGTATGGCACTGCCTCAGCGCTGACCCTGCGACAGTGTGATACTCCCTCAGCACTGAACCTCCAACAGTGCAGCTCTCCCTCAGTACTGATGGTCTGAAAGTGGAGCACTCCCTCAGCACTGACCCCCTGACAGCGTGGCAATCCCATAGTACTGACCCTCTGGCAGTGCAGAACTCCTTCAGTACAGGCCCTCAGACAGTGCTACACTCCCTCAGCACTGACCCTCAGACAATGTGACACTCCCTCAGCACTGACCCTCAGACAGTGTGATACTCCCTCAACACTGTTGCTGTGACAGTGCGGCTCTCTTGAAGCGATGACAATCTGAGAGTACGGCACTCCCTAAGTACTGACCCTCTGACAGTGCGGCCCTGCCTCAGTACTGACCTTGGCATGGATAGGTACATGGGACTGGGATAATTGTAGTCATTACAGAAACATGGCTAAGGGAGGGACAGGACTGGCAGCTTAATGTCCCCAGATACTGGTGCTTTTGGTGGGACAGAGGTGGGGGAAAGAGGGGAGGGGGAGTTGCATTTTTGATTAAGGGGAGTATCACAGCAGTAGTCAGAGATGAAATAACTGACGGATGATTCAGTGAGGCTTTGTGTTTGGAGCTAAGAAATAATAAGGGGATAGTGATATTATTGGGGTTGTACTATAGGCCCCCAAATTGTCAACAGGAATTAAAGGAACAAATATGCAGGGAGATTGGGGAGACTTGCAGGAGAAATAGGGTTGTCATAGTGGAGGGTTTTAATTTTTCTAACGTAGATTGGGACTGCCACAGATTTAAGGACTTTGATGGGGTGGAATTGAAGAGTGCAGCAGAGTGGTGACGCTGATTGGCTGACATGGAGAAGATCTGCATCAATGCAGTCACTGCTTCCAGAAGGTGGTTTGCAGAGGTGCAGGCAGGTAGATGGGTGACCACTAGAAGGGGCAGGCAGACAGTGCAGGAATCCCCTGTGGTTGTCCCCCTCTTTAACAAGTATACCGTTCTGGATACTGTTGGTGGGGGGAGGAGGGGAATGACCTATCAGGGGTAGCAGCAGCAGAAGCCAGACAGGTGGCACTATGGCTGGCTCTATTCTGAAAAAGGGAAGAACATAGAGCAGTAGTTTTAGGTGACTCTATAGTTAGGGGTACATTAGGTGCTTCTGTGGACATAAAAGAGACTCCACGATGGTCTGAAGAAAGGTCCCGACCTGAAACGTCAGCTTTCCTGCTCCTCTGATGCTGCCTGGCCTGCTGTGTTCCTCCAGCTCCACACTGTATTATCTCTGACTCCAGCATCTGCAATTTTTACTATCTCCAGGATGGTGTGTTGCCTCCCTGGTGTCAGGGTCCAGGATATCTCTGAACGTGCAGAAAGTATTCTAAAGAGAGATGGTGAACAGCCAGAGGTTGTGGTACATGTTGGTATTCATAACATAGGTAGGATGAGTGACGAAGTCCTGCAGCAATAATTCAGGGAGTTATGTAGACAGTTAAAAAGCAGGATCTCCAAGGTTGTAATCTCAGGATTACTCTCTGTGCCATGTGCCAGTGAGGCTAGAAATAGGACGATAGTACAGCTCAACACGTGGCTAAACAGATGGTGTAGGAGGGAGGGTTTCAGATATCTGGGCCATTGGGATCTCTTCCAGGACAAGTGGGACCCGTACAAGAAGGACGGGTTGCATCTAAACTGGAGGGGCACAAATATTCTGGCTGGGAGGTTTGCTGGTGTCACTCGGAAAGATTTAAACTGGCTTGGCAGGGGGGTGGGAACCAAAGCAAAGGTAATGGACTGAAAGGGAACTACAGAATAGGGCCAGTAAGACTCAGAGGAAGAGCAGGCAGGGTGTGGTTGCTGATCAAAGTGGATCTGGTGGACTGAAGTGCATCTGTTCCCTTGGGAGGGCTTCTTGAAACAGTATGTAGATAGATCAAAAGGAAAGGGGCCGTACTGGACCTAATATTGGGGAATGAGCCTGGCCAGGTGGTCGACGTCTCAGTAGGGGAGCAGCTCAGGAACAGTGATCACAATTCAGCAAGCTTTAAGGTACTGATGGATAAAGATAGGTGTAGTTGTCAGGTGAAGGTGCTAAATTGGGGGAAGGCTAATTACAACAATATTAGGCAGGAACTGAAGAATGTAGATTGGAGGCAGATGTTTGAGGGCAAATCAACATATGGTATGTGGGAGGCTTTCAATTGTAAGTTGCTGGGAACTCAGGACTGGCACGTTCCTTTAAGGAAGAAGGATAAGTATGGCAAGTTTAGGGAATCTTGGATAACGAGAGATATTTTGAGCCTAATCAAAAAGAAAAAGGAAGCATTTATCAAGGCTAGGAGGCTGGGAACACATGAAGCAAGGGTGGAATACAAGGAAAGTCGAAAGAAACTTAAGCAAGGAGTCAGGAGGGCTGAAAGGGGTCATGAAAAGTCATTGGCCAACAAGATTAAGGAAAATCCCAAGGCTTTTTATACATGTATAAAGAGCAAGTGGGTAGCCAGGAAGAGGGTTAGCCCACTCAAGGACAGGGAAGGGAATTTATGTGTGGAGCCAGAGGAAATTGGTGAGGTATTAAATGAGTACTTTGCGTCAGTATTCACCATAGAGAAGGGCTTGGTGGTTGATGAGTCTGGGGAAGGGTGTGTAGATAGTTTAGGTCATGTTGAGATCAAAAAGGAGGAGGTATTGGGGGCCTTGAAAAACATTCAGGTAGACATGTCCCCAGGGCCTGATGGGATATACCCCAGAATACTGAGAGAGGCAAGGGAGGAAATTGCTGGAGCCTTGAGGGAAATCTTTGTATCCTCACTGGTGACCGGGGAGGTCCCAGAGAATTGGAGAATAGCCAATGTTGTTCCTTTGTTTAAGAAGGGTAGCAAGGATAATCCAGCTAATTACAGGCCAGTGAGCCTTACGTCAGTGGTAGGGAAATTATTGGAGAGGATTATTTGAGACAGGATTTACTCCCACCTGGAAATCAGTGGGCATAATAGCGACAGGCAACATTGTTTCGTGAAGGGGAGATCGTGTCTCACTAACTTGATTGAGTTTTTTGAGGAAGTGACAAAGATAATCGAAGAGGGTAGGGCAGTGAATGTTTCTACATGGACTTCAGTACGGCCTTTGGCAAGGTCCCTCATGGCAGTCTGATACAGAAGGTAAAGTCGCATGGAGTCAGAGGCAAGCTTGCAAGATGGATAAAAAACTGGCTCAGTCATAGAAGACAGAGGGTAGCAGTGGAAGGGTGTGTTTCTGAATGGAGGGCTGTGACTAGTGGCATTTCTCAGGGATCGGTGTTGGGATCTTTGCTGTTTGTAATATATATAAATGATTTGGAGGAGTAGTAACTGGTCTGATTAGTAAGCTTGCCGCTGACATAAAGGTTGGTGGAATTGTGGATAGTGATGAGGACCGTCAAAGGATACAGCTGGATATAGATAAGTTGGTGATTTGGGCAGAGAGATGGCAGATGGAGTTTAATCCGGAAAAATGTGAGGAAATGCATTTTGGAAGGTCTAATCCAGATGGAAAATATACAGTAAATTGTAGCACCCTTACGAGTACTGATAGGCAGAGGAATTGGGGTGTACATGTATACAGGTCGCTGAAAGTGGCAACGCAGGTGGAGAAGGTAGTCAACAAGGCATATGGCATGCTTGCCTTCATCAGCCGGGACACTGAGTATAAAAATTGGCAGGTAATGTTGTAGCTTTATAGAACCTTAGTTAGGCCGCATTTGGAATATTGTGTTCAATTCTGGTCGCCACACTACCAGAAGGATGTGGTGGCTTTGGAGAGGGTACAGGAAAGATTTACCAGGATGCTGCCTGGTATGGAGGACATTAGCTATGAGGAGAGGTTGGAGAAACTTGGGTTGTTCTTACTGGAACGATGGAGGTTAGGGGTTACCTGATAGACGTCAACAAGATTATGAAGGGCATGGACAGAATGGACAGTCAGAAGCTTTTTCCCAGGGTGGAAGAGTCAGTTACCAGGGGCCATGGGTTTAAGGTGTGAGGGGCAAGGTTTAAAGGTGATGTATGAGGCAAGTTTTTTACACAGAGGGTGATGGGTGCCTGGAACTTGCTGCTGGGGGTGGTAGTGGAAGCAGATACTATAGTGACCGTAAAAGGGAGTCTTGACAAATGTATGAATAGGATGGGAATAGAGGGATACGGTCCCCGGAACGGTCGGTGGTTTTAGTTGTGATGGGCAGCATGTTGGTGCAGGCTTAGAGAACCAAAGGGCCTGTTCCTGTACTGTAATTTTCTTTGTTCTTTTGTTCTTAATGTGTTCAGGAAAGTTACCTTTGACAGTATATAGAGGGTCCTATTCGGGAAGGGGCAAAACCTGACATACTCTTGGGAAACAGGGCAGGACAGGTGATTGAGATGACACCGGGGAAGCACTCTGGGACCAATGACCATTGTTCTATTAATTTTAAAGTAGTTATGGAAAAAGACAAAACTGGTCCACAGGTTCATGTTCTAAATTGGGGCAAAGCGAATTTTTGTGGAATTAGACAGGAGCTTGCAGGGGTAGTAGGAACTGCAGATGCTGGTGAATCCGAGACAACAAGGTGTAGGGCTGGATGAACATAGCAGGCCAAGCAGCATCATAGGAGCAGAGAGGCTGACGTTTCGGGCCTAGACCCTTCATCAGAAGTAATTCATTTGTAAGCAAAGGGACCTTTGACAAGTGGGAGGCCTTTTAAAGACTGATAGCTAGAGTTTAAGGTCTATATGTTCCTGTGAGGGTGAAGGGCAAGGTTGGCAGGTGTAGGGAACCCTGGATAACAAGAGATATTGAGGTGTGGGAGATCGTGCCTCACAAATTTGTTAGAGTTCTTTGATAAAGTGACCAGGAAGGTTGATGAGGGCAGGGCCGTAGACATAGTCTATATGGATTTCAGTAAGGCCTTTGATAAGGATCCACATAGTAGGCTGTTCTGGAAGGTTAGATCGCATGGAATCCAAGGAGAGCTGGCAAATTTGATACAGAATTGGCTTGATGGTAGGAAGCAGAGAATAATAGTGGAAGGATGCTTGTTGAACTGGAGGCCTGTGGCTAGTGGTGTGCCGCAGGGGTCAATGCTGGGTCCATTGCCGTTTGTTATCTCGATCAATGATTTGGATGAGAATGTAAAAGGCATGATTAGTAAATAGGCAGTATCGTGGACAGTGAGGAAGGTTATCAGAAATTGCACCAGGATCTTGATCAGCTGGGGAAGTGGGCTGAGAAATGGCAAATGGAGTTTTAATATGGATAAGTGTGAGGTGTTGCATTTTGAAAAGTCAAATCCAGGTAGGAGTTTCATGGTGAATACCTTAAGGAGTGCAGAGGAACAGCGGGACCTTGGAGTTCAGGTGCACAGTTCACTGAAAGTGGAATCACAGGTAGACAGGGCAGTGAAGAAGGCTTTTGGCACACTGGCCTTCATCAGTCAGGGCATTGAGTATAGAATTTGGGAAGTTATGATGCAGTTGTATATAACATTGGTGAGGCCACTCTTGGAGTATTGTGTTCAATTTTGGTCACCTTGCTATAGGAAGGATGTTATTAAACTGGAAAGAGTGCAGAAGAAATTTACAAGGATGTTCCCATGACTCAGGGGATTGAGTTATAGGGAGAGGTTGGAAAAGCTAGGACTTCTTCTTTAAAGAGTAGAAGACTAAGGGGGGATCTAATTAAAGTGTATAAGATCATGAGAGGCATGGACAGGATGAATGCACTCAGTCTTTTCTCCAGGGTTGGGGAATCGAGAACTAGAGGGCATCAGTTTAAGGTAAGAGGGGTAGGAATACATGGAAACCTGAGGGGCAACTTTTTTTACACAGAGGGTGGCCAAATGGAATGAGCTGCCAGCCGAAGTGGTTGAGATAGGTATATTAACATCATTTACAAGGCATTTGGATGAATACATAGATGTAAAAGGCTGGTGAGGATATGGGCCAAACGCAGGGAAATGGGGTTATTGTGCATGGGCCAGTTTGGGCCAAAAGGCCTGTCTCCGTGCTGTAGGAACCCATGACTCTCTGACAGTGCAGCTCTCCTTCAGCAATAGCCCTCCGCCAGCGCCGTGCTGCTCCATTTAGACCCACCCTCCCGCTTGAGTTTCCGGGTCAGACACTCTTGTCAAACGGAGAATCCACGCGCCCGCAATTTGAATCATTGATCGTGCGGTGATCGGCTGAACATCCTGTGAGCTTCAGCTCGGCGCTCAGCCCAACAACAACAACAAGAGCAGGCCGCAGTAAAGGCCTAGGGTCAGAGAGAAGAGAAAATACAAGGTAGGACACGGCAGGTCTGTCACTGTGTCATACTGGGGTACAGTACTACAGGGGACAGGTCTGTCACCGTGTAACTCTG
>NC_063359.1:934129-934669 GCF_021869965.1 Rhincodon typus
CTGGGGTACAGTACTACAGGGGACAGGTCTGTCACCGTGTAACTCTGGGGTACAGTACTACAGGGGACAGGTCTGTCACCGTGTAACTCTGGGGTACAGTACTACAGGGGGCAGGTCTGTCCCTGTGTAACTCTGGGGTACAGTACTACAGGGGACAGGTCTGTCACCGTGTAACTCTGGGGTACAGTACTACAGGGGACAGGTCTGTCACCGTGTAACTCTGCAGTACTGTACTACAGGGGCAGGTCTGTCACTGTGTATCTCTGGGGTACAGTACCAGTGGGGCCAGGTCTGTCATTGTATAACACTGGGGTACAGTACTGGTGGGGACAGATCTGTCACTGTGTAAATCTGTGGTACTGTACTACAGGGGCAGGTCTGTCACTGTGTAACTCTGGGGAGCAGTACCAGTGGAGACAGGTCTGCAACTGAGTAACTCTGGGGTACAGTACCATGGGGACAGCTCTGTCACTGTGTAACTCTGGGGAACAGTACTACAGGGGGCAGGTCCGTCACTGTGTAACCCCTGGGGTACAGCAC